>NC_087255.1:18684700-18984700 GCF_037042905.1 Lytechinus pictus | reverse complement strand
GACGGGGCACATTTTCACGAGGAAAAAAAAGGGTTTCAACCCAAAATTAAGGGCATTTCGTCCACGACAAAATTTAACAAGCCCCCCCAAAAGGTTTTCACTTCTGTTTTAACGGCATCTTTACATATTAGTTGTGATCCTCTCAAAAGGGGGGGGGGGGGCCACGGGCCGGCTGTTCCTCCCCCCCCTGGATCCACCAGTGAATAATAGTACGCAACAATGACGTCACATACACGGGACATGCTAATTTTTTTGGATAAAACCAAAAGGATCAATAAAAGAAAAACGTTCGAGGTATGAATTATAGATAAATTTTATTAATAATACTAGTGAATTATATTTCTAAGTGTAATTTTATTGAAGCTTTTTGAATAAAAATCATGAAAATAACAGTTTAATGCATGACTGAAATGACACATCGGTTAAAAATGGTAATAATATAAGGATGGGAATCTTACTTTTCATTCTGACTTCTGTTTATTGAAATTTTAAGGATTTCATCGGCCTGTCTGAGTCAGCTAATGTCATGATATTCTTTATTATATTGCATTACTCAACTATACAGTGCGTCCCACAAAAAACGAAACCGAGAATTATCGATGATTTATCATAACTTAATCACAAATACAATAGACAAATGACCTACCATTGTAAAGCTTAGAATCTCCTCTTTCATTTGAAATTACTTAGATTATTTCTCATTCACGCATGAGTGAGCAAAAAACAATTTGAAGAGGGGATACCAAAAAGTCATTTGGCGGGCTGTATCTGGGTTTCAAAAAGAAAACCACATTTTAAAAAAGTTCAATATCTGCTCTTTAATTTGATACCTCAATTACAGAAAATGGTCAAAAAATAACAAAGTTCTGGTTATTTTAAATAAAGCTTGAATTTCAATTATTTCTTGAAATTAACTACAGGCTAGCATTCAAACTCACTTGACACTCCGTTTTGTTGACGATCAGCCAGATTTTGTGAACCATGCGATGGCTTCTGTGGGAAACCGGTGAAAACACGTTTATTTAATGAAATTATGGAAATACAAGCATTGTTTCCAGGGAACATAACTTTTTTTTTTCTTGACCATTTTTTGTGATTAAGGTATCAAATAAAAGAGCAGATATTGAACTCTTTAGGCATGTGATTTTCTTTTTGAAATTCAGATACCCCCCGCCAAATGAGTTTTTGGTATCCTTTCTTCAAATTGTTTTTGCTCACTCATGCGTGAATGGGGAACAATCTAATCAGATGAAAGAGGAGATCCTAAGCTTTACATTGGTAGGTCATTTTGTCTATTGTATTTGTAATTAGGTTATGATAAATCATCGCTTAATCTCGGTTTCGTTTTTTCTGGGACGCACTCTATAAAGCAGTAATAATGATAATGATTTTAATATGCAGTTAAATAGGCCTGAATCATTATTTTGTTTATTCTTTATTTCATTCAGTATTTGTTGATTTGTTCGTATAATTATGTACGTAGTAGTTACTAGTATCTATTAATTTCTCCATGTCCAGCATATACACAACTAATGTTGATAACAAATTATATCTGCTTTTATGGCAACTAAAGAATACAAAATTCACAATCGTTAATAGCATAATGCAATAAAAATAACATCATAATTTTTTTTAGAAAATGGAGCATATAGCTCTCAAAAGTGAAAGGCAAACTTCACACTCTTTGTCAGTGCTCAACTGCTCATGTTGTGACGAAAAAAGAAAATTCAAAATCTGTTTCTATATTTGAATAATATTTGAAAAATTAATGATCCATTTATGTTGAAGATGGAATGAGCAAGCCGAAAATCCCTATTGGGTGTTGCATTTTGCATTCACTTCTTGAAAATAAAAAATGTACCCAATCTTTTCGTACAAAATTATAGCACTGGCACTGAATATACTTCCTCATGCAAATATTATATTGAAATAGGACCATTCTTCTGTATTCATATCCGCCTACGATCCTAAAACCGCAGAAAGGAGGCGTTGCATTATTATTTTCTTTGCTCTATACTTTTGTTGAATTGAAGAACGAGGAAATTCTTCTATTCTTATAGAATAATCATGAAAGGACAATCATAAAATCAAAGAAAAACAATCCATTAATTCACAAGATGTTTGCACCGACCAAACAAAATTATCATGATATTCATCGTTTCCAAATATAGTATACCCAATTTTATTGTTTTTCTTGCCAATTATTAGTGAATTTTTTTGCTCTACATAATTTTTCATTCACTCGTAACGTTCTCACAATATTTCAAATATTGACTCATCGTCGTTGTGCAAATACGTCGAAATTGTATTTTTATATTAATAAAATACCAAGATGGCGCCAACATTTAGGTATTTACCAGGACAGAGAGAGAGAGAGAGGGGGGGGGGGGGCTAAAGAGATGGGGGTAGGCGGCCCTAATATATAGGCCCTTCACTGTATAGAGCAAAAAAGGGGAGCGAGAGAGTGACGTCATCCAGTATGGTGCTATGATAAGAGCAAACTTCGGACAATGTCTATTTCCACAACAAGTGCCACTTACAATAAGGGGCGCTTATTACCACAGATTTGTTTGTATTATTCAATTATCTGTTTGCTCATATGATTTTATTTATTGAACCAGTCTTGAACGAAAAAGGAGCCTTGCTCTGATTTCGAGACGGAAGTGGATGTAGTCACTGATTCGTATTTTGCCATGCATGCCCGAGGTCATATTCTGTTCGTCCAGGGAAGTGTTATATATACACTTCCCTGGTTCGTCTATGGGGCATACGATGATCAACAAGGTGATTATTCCTTTTATTTAACTTCATAAAAGTAGATCAGGGCCTTCATATTTTTTGCGGCTACTAAAATATTGTAAAACATTGTAATTAGGACTATTCTGGACAATTATCAAACTTGAACGATCGCTCACATCATAATTAGGCCAAGTAAAAAAAGAAAGTAGTTGATCGTCCTCGCGCGCATCTATTTTGGCCGCCGCATGAAAATTTTTACTATTTACTATTTTCAAAAATTGGCTAAAAAAAAAAAATAAAAAAAAAAAAAAAAAAAAAAAAAAAAAAAAAAATTGATGTTTCTCCTCCGTGCCTGCTTTCCTTTTTGATTGCAGCATCAATTTTCTTGATATTTACTATTTTTATGGCTGCTGAATAGCGAAAAAATTCACAAGATTGGCGAGTGATTTGCTCTCATGTGCTCTAGGATCTCTCTCGCAACTTCAAAAACAATTGCTAAGTCCGATATCGCCGTAACTGCAAGAAGGAAAAAAAATCTGATTTGTTTTTTTATTGGAATTTTGAAGATACCATCATAAATTAGCGAGAAAATAAACTTTTGTACATATCATAATTATCCTCTTTCATATCAGAAGGATACAAAAAAAATATTTTATATATGTATACATCATATTGGTAATAATATTATTATGTGAGAAGTGAGATTTTTTATTAATAATGTCAATGGCGACAATAGTCAAATATGACTAATCGCCACTCAAACCAACATAAGAAGAAGAAGAAGTTTGCAAACTCGGAAAAGATCACGGATTTCTTCATTTTTAGTGCATTTTCGGGGACCCTGCTTCATGAATCTGAACTAATCCGTCGCGTGCTTTGGAAATATGGCACAGATAAATCAATTTTAATGATGTAATTTGTATTTTAGCAGGGTATTTTGGTGAGTGATAGCGCCAGTACTTCGATGTGTGTTACGGTGAATGAGCTGTGCTTGTGACTCTGTTGGGTGAATGCATGTGTGCTGGGATGATGTGATTGACTGTGCTGGCGCGACATGTGAATTTGTGAAATGAATTGAATTTTCTGGCAAGTTTTCTTATGTCAGCAGGCAATGCATTGAATATTCAAAAAATAATTTTAAGTGGGTTATTCATTATCAATATTGAAAATCATTAATGGGATTCCAGTAAGTGCCAATTCTGTTCAAATTTGATAAACTTCATTCTTCCTCGAGCTATTCAATTTGATGGACAATTGTAAAAATTAGTAAATAGATCTAACACTAACAGTTACAAATATTGAAATAATAAACATTATGTGAACAATTAACAATTAATTCAATAATCATTTAACATTTGATATCAATAAAAAAAATGAATAAAAATTGAACAGTATTAAACATTATGTAAATGAATATACAAGCAGCTGGAAACTGCGATGCGAAACCATGCCCAGAGCTAAAAAAGAGATTGGCTCTGGAAAACTGAACATGGCTCCATGGTAATAAAAATGACCCCCCCCCCCCAATGCATGTTTTACCCTTACATATATATTAATATAGAATAATGTTTAAATCATTCACTTGACATGAACATTTTGTTTTACAACAAGTACCGGTATACATCAGTAATACTTCAATAGATTTTTATCGCATAATACATTTTCCATATAGATTTCCAATCAATTGTATACATGTATATATATTACGCATATATATATATGTATATATATTTCTACTCATTTATTATTAATATTGAGCATGCATCGATCACATAATTCGAGCTTGACATGGCCTGACAATCATTTGAATAAAAAATAGCAAAAAAAATAGTAAATAGTAAGGACCTCCCTCATCACTGATGTCAAAAAACGGGCCGAGAAAATGCCTCCTTGTTTTTAAAAAAAATAGCAAGATAGCAAATAGTAAGGACCTCCCTCATCACTGCTCTCAGAAAACCCGGACGATCAACTACTATCTTTTTTTACTTGGCCTTATAGTTCAATTTCTATTTACCCCTCCCCCTTAGTCCGCCACGAAGACTCTCTTCAATCACAAGTCCTGAATTAATTAGGACAACAATTCTTCATTTTAAAAAGCTTTACAAAACCTAGTTTATCGAAAACTGTTCAGGTGCTGTTTAGATTTTGTGATAGATTTAACAAATTGACAATTTAAACGACAATGATTAATTTCTAACATTTATTGCCGAAAAGTTGTACATTGCGTGCTGTTTATATACATCGTTAAAAAAGTTGTTTAAACTCTCTTCGAATACCCAAAGAACAACCGAGAGTTCATAGTAAACCATATTGTATAAATACAAACACTTGTTTCGTTTTGTTTTTATATTGTGTAATATGAATGGCTTTGCTATATGCTATTACTTATCAATATTTAGTGCCATAAAAGCAAAACTTGTTCAGTTTTGTCTGAGGAAAAAACAATTAACAAAAATTGTCATGTATTGTATTAAACAAACATTGACTTGCACATCGTTAATTACGTTAATCGTTGACGATTTCGTTTGTATATACCTCTTAAGCAAATCACTCCTTGGTGTGGTTGCTATTATTCCAAACTCTGAAAAGGATTACCAACTGGAAACTTTGTTCACCCATGGTCCATGGTTCATCAGAGCGGCACGAGCTTCAATCGTTTCCACTCTAACCTTACATGTTCCTATTATCTTGTCATAATGATTTAAAGATTCAGGAATTGTATATAAAAGAAATTCAAGCTCCGTTAACCATCCCTGCATATTACTTCATGCACCCACACAGACAGTCTGCTCAATCATCACAATGTTTGTTATGGACTCCTAAATTTCGATTTTTCTTTTCAGGACTGATAGTATCCCTAAATTAGACCCCAAAAGAGCCAATCTGGAATAAAATTATTGGAAATGGTTTTTTGACTGATTTGAGTAGGTATGGGTGTCAACATTTACCAAAAAAAAGTTAGGAGGAATACGGGTTGGGGAAAGTGCTTTTTTTTCAAGGTCAAAGGTCAATGACCTTTTCGTACATACTGTATAATGGTATCTCTGAGATGGAAAGGCGCAGGTTGGTGATAATGGTGTCCAAATGCACAAATTCTTACCAGAATATCAAATAGAATAAAATTAATGACCTAGAATGCACATTCACCTATCAAATTCAAGGTCAAAGCCTTTCAAAAGGTCAATGACCTTTTTTACATTATATACCATACCGTATAATGGTATCTCTGAGATGATAAGGTACATGCTGGTGATCATGGTGTCAAAATGTACAGATTCTTACAAGAAGATCAAATAAAATAAACTTAAGTACCTAGAATGCACATTCACCAATAAAATTCAAGGTCAAAGCTTTTCAAAGGTCAATGACCTATTTACATTATATACCATACTGTATAATGGTATCCCTGCGATGAAAAAGCACAGGTTGGTGATCATGGTGTCAAAATGCACAGATTCTTACCAGAAGATCAAATGGAATAAAATTAAGTACCTAGAATGCACATTCACGCATAAAATTTAAGGCCAAAGGTCAATGACCTTTTATACTACATATACCATATTATATAATTGTATCTCTAAGATAAAACGGTGCAGGTTGGTGTTCTTTGTGTCAAAACACGCATATTCTTACAGGAAGATAAAATAAAATTAAGCATCGAGAATGCACATTCACCCATAAAATTCAAGGACAAAGGTCAATGTCCTTTTTAACATTAGATAATAATAATAATGGTATCTCTGAGATAAAACACCGCAGAATGGTGATCTTGGTGCCAAAATCAAAAGACTTGTACAAGAAGATTAAACAACACTAAAATAAGTATAAAGAATAAACTTTCACCCTTGAAATCCTAGATCAGAGGAAATATATAATCTATATGATATAAAATTAACCAAAAACAATATCTTTTGTGTTCATATTTTATATCTGAATAATGTTAATAACCATGGCTAATTTGTAATGAAAACATGGAGGTTTCATAATTTCGGTCTGAAATAATGAAGGCCATGGAGAATGTATTTAGGGGTCAGAGGTCAATGAGCCCTTTCCAAAATATCAGTGGAAATTAAGTTAAAAAAGTTGATAACCAAATAACACTTTTTCATATACTGCGATGCATTGCCAAAAGCACTGAAAAAATAAATGAAATCAAGTATATAATTTGAAATGATTTTTATCTTAAGTAGCAGCATTTAATGCATCATTATATCTAAATCAAGGTTGTCGTGTCTTTTCTCTCCAGCGATAGGCCACTCACCTCAATGCTATAATAAATACTATAAACTATTAGCTTAATCTTCTGAAAATGGATAGGACAGGTCTAACTCTCATGTCACAGCTAGCATCATCTGAGAGCATTTCCAAACAGCAGAGGGATGATGATGATGATGAAACGAAGGCCATCATTAGAGCTGCAGCTTCTGTCATATACATGTAGTAAATTATATATATATCAACTTCAACAAAGGTGAATTCCCGTATTATTAGTACCTTTCATCAGTTCATTGCGAGCTGGCAGAATCTCTTGTGATGCTAATGCTGCAAGACAAAACTTCATATCTGCTCTCTGCCGTACGTCACCCATGATGCTATTTCTACTAGGTATCAGTTTGTACAAGGATCATGTTTTGGTCCAGAACAACTGATTATTATCATGCACAAATTAGGCATATAACAATGAAGTTCAAAAGGAGATGATAGCTTACAAGTACACATCCATCGACCTAACAAAACTCCTACAGCACCACTTCCAGTTCTTGAGAATCAAGCTGTGCAATTATCAGTAATAATATAGATCCTGGTCTGATATCCCTTGACAGAACGTTAGGCTTTCATTGAATGGGCCAGATCAAAGTCTTGAAAATGTCAGAAGGTTTTCAAGAGTTCAATTACTCTTTGCTGAAGTTGAGACACTTAACTTCATCTATGACAAAAAAGCTGCAGCTCTAATGATTGCCTTATTTTAATTCTTCGTCATTGTCCCTGGCTATATGAAAATGTTCTCGGATGATGCTTGCCATAAGACTTAGGCCTATCCTTTCCATTTACAGATTAAGTTATAGCGTTATAGTATTGATTAGGTGGTTTCAGACCGCCTCGAAGTTCGCCAGTTCCAGGTATTCTCTGATCGGGAAATTTACCCCGATCAGAAAATACCAGGTATTTTGGCGGTCTGAAAGCAAACTACGCGTAATATCCCCGAAAGAAAATACCCGATAAATAGTAGGTACTTGGCGAAATTACGAGAACTTTCGCGGGGATTTTTCCAAGGTCGTGGGTATTTTGGCGGTCTGAAAGCAAATTACGGGAACTTTTAGCCCAGCGTGTCGTTGGGTGCGGCGCCGTGCATGGGTTGCTGCTGGGCTAGTGATTTTGAATTTCGCGCCTTGCTGCTTATCAGACCATACTGCGCATGCTCGTAACTTCAGGAACTTATCCCGAAGGGTATGTTTCAGGGCGGTGTGAATGCAGGAATAATTAATGGGTATTTTTCAGCCTTAAAAAGTTCTCGTAATTTAACGGGGATTCTTGTGATCGAGGCGGTTTGAAACCACCTATTGTAGCATTTGAGGTTAGTGACCTATTGCTACAGAGAAATTAGTACCTTGATTTAGATTTATAGAATGCATATCTAAATGCTGCTACTTTAGGTAACTTCACCATTAGGTGGTTTCAGACCGCCTCGAAGTTCGCCAGTTCCAGGTATTCTCTGATCGGGAAATTTACCCCGATCAGAAAATACCAGGTATTTTGGCGGTCTGAAAGCAAACTACGCGTAATATCCCCGAAAGAAAATACCCGATAAATAGTAGGTACTTGGCGAAATTACGAGAACTTTCGCGGGGATTTTTCCAAGGTCGTGGGTATTTTGGCGGTCTGAAAGCAAATTACGGGAACTTTTAGCCCAGCGTGTCGTTGGGTGCGGCGCCGTGCATGGGTTGCTGCTGGGCTAGTGATTTTGAATTTCGCGCCTTGCTGCTTATCAGACCATACTGCGCATGCTCGTAACTTCAGGAACTTATCCCGAAGGGTATGTTTCAGGGCGGTGTGAATGCAGGAATAATTAATGGGTATTTTTCAGCCTAAAAAAGTTCTCGTAATTTAACGGGGATTCTTGTGATCGAGGCGGTTTGAAACCACCTATTAGGTGGTTTCAGACCGCCTCGAAGTTCGCCAGTTCCAGGTATTCTCTGATCGGGAAATTTACCCCGATCAGAAAATACCAGGTATTTTGGCGGTCTGAAAGCAAACTACGCGTAATATCCCCGAAAGAAAATACCCGATAAATAGTAGGTACTTGGCGAAATTACGAGAACTTTCGCGGGGATTTTTCCAAGGTCGTGGGTATTTTGGCGGTCTGAAAGCAAATTACGGGAACTTTTAGCCCAGCGTGTCGTTGGGTGCGGCGCCGTGCATGGGTTGCTGCTGGGCTAGTGATTTTGAATTTCGCGCCTTGCTGCTTATCAGACCATACTGCGCATGCTCGTAACTTCAGGAACTTATCCCGAAGGGTATGTTTCAGGGCGGTGTGAATGCAGGAATAATTAATGGGTATTTTTCAGCCTAAAAAAGTTCTCGTAATTTAACGGGGATTCTTGTGATCGAGGCGGTTTGAAACCACCTAATAGGTGGTTTCAGACCGCCTCGAAGTTCGCCAGTTCCAGGTATTCTCTGATCGGGAAATTTACCCCGATCAGAAAATACCAGGTATTTTGGCGGTGTGAAAGCAAACTACGCGTAATATCCCCGAAAGAAAATACCCGATAAATAGTAGGTTGGCGAAATTACGAGAACTTTCGCGGGGATTTTTCCAAGGTCGTGGGTATTTTGGCGGTCTGAAAGCAAATTACGGGAACTTTTAGCCCAGCGTGTCGTTGGGTGCGGCGCCGTGCATGGGTTGCTGCTGGGCTAGTGATTTTGAATTTCGCGCCTTGCTGCTTATCAGACCATACTGCGCATGCTCGTAACTTCAGGAACTTATCCCGAAGGGTATGTTTCAGGGCGGTGTGAATGCAGGAATAATTAATGGGTATTTTTCAGCCTAAAAAAGTTCTCGTAATTTAACGGGGATTCTTGTGATCGAGGCGGTTTGAAACCACCTAGAGTCACAATTTCAAATTATATCACACATTATTTTTTTACACTTTTGTCAATGCATTACAGTATATTATAAGAAAAAGTGCTATTTTATCAAATTTTACCTCGAACTTGTATTTTGACATCATCATTGGTCAAGGATTCAACTATTAAATTTGTGTTCTTTTTCCACGCAGGTCAGTCTTTTTCCCATCAGAATCACTATACCTACATGCCACAATCACGTTATATCGACCTATTTACTTAAATTCCCTGACGCTATTGACATAGTTGATTGACCTTTAACTCCTAAATATATTTTCCATGGCCATTTTTTATCCTTATTTCTTTCAGAGTGAAATTATTAGACTTCCAAGTGTTCATTACAAATAGTTATCTTTCTTTATATTATTCACAAATAAAATGTGAATATAATGGATAAATTTCTTTTTTGGGGGAATCATGCATGGATATATAAATATTTATCAACTTTTGACCTTTGACTTTGGATATTGGATTATTTTGAGTCTTTTTTATCTTCTTGCAAAAATTGCTTTTTGACATCAAAATCACCAACATATACCCCTTTCATACCCCTTTCATAGTGCCCTCTTCATTTTTCACCGGCGAACTTCGCCGGCGAACTTCTCCGCCTCGCATTCCTCACTTCCCCGGCGAAGAAAAAAATGTACCCTTTCGCACTGACATTTCTTCCCCGGCGAAAGTCAACGGGCGATTGCAGAACAAACGAAAGAAAATTGTAAACATTACTTCTTACCTATTACAAAAAGGTATCAAAAAAATTAATTACAACATATTTTTGAAGTATTACGATAAAAACAAACAATATCACCTTGTTTTTATATCTTAACGCATTTTATACATGTAAAAAGTGCTTTTTAATAAATATTGTTAGTAAAAAAAAAAAATGTTCGAGGGTATCTACTTGGCCATAGCATTCAGCTGAGCTTGCAACTATCGCGCGCGGAATCTCGGTGCAGGGGACTTTGGGAGAGAAAAAAATTGACCTCTGACGTCATTAAAGAGGAGAAGTTCTCCGGTTTGCTTTCATACTGGCCTTTTCACCGGCGAACTTCACCGGTGAAACAGTTTCGCCGGCGAAGTTCTCCACCTCTAGAGGTGGAGAAGTTCACCGGCGAACTTCACCGGTGAAGTTCTCCTGTGTACCTTTCATACTGGACACTTTCCCCTTCGCTGGTGAAGTTCGCCGGTGAAAGGCGCAATATGAAAGGGGTAAGAGATACCTTTATACGATATATAGCCTATGTAAAAAGGTCACTGACCTTTGACCTTGAACTTTATGGGTTAGTATGCATTCTAGGTGATTAATTTTATCTTATTTGACCTTCCTGTAAGAATCTGGGAATTTTGATACAACGATCACCAACCTGTGCCGTTTCATCTCAGAGATACTATTATACAGTGTGATACATAATGTAAAAAAGGTCATTGACCTTTGAAAGGCTTTTACCTTGAATTTTATAGTTTAATATGCATTCTGGGTAATTCTATTTTATTTGATCTTCCTGTAAGAACCTCTGCATTTTGACACCAAGATCACCAACCTGCACCTTTTCATCTCAGAGATACCATTATACCGTATATGGTATACAATGTAAAAAAAAGTCATTGAGCTTTGAAAGCTTTGACCTTGAATTTCATTCATTTGGTGAATGAGCATTGTAGGTACTTGATTTGATTTCATTTGATCTTCTTGTAAGAATCTGTGCATTTTGACACCAAGATCACCAACCTGCGCCTTTTCATCTGAGAGATAGCATTATACCGTATATGGTATATGATGTAGAAAAAAGGTCATTGACCTTTGAAAGGCTTTGACCTTGAAATTTATTGTTTAATGTGCATTCTGGTAATTAATTTGATTTTATTTGATCTTCCTGTAAGAACCTCTGCATTTTGACACCTAGATCACCAACCTACACCTTTTCATCTCAGAGATACCATTATACCGTATATGGTATATAATGTAATAAAGGTCATTGAACTTTGAAGGGCTTTGACCTTGAATTTCATGGGTGAATGAGCATTGTAGGTACTTGATTTTATTTTATTTGATCTTCTTGTACGAATCTGTGCATTTTGACACCATGATCACCAACCTGTAATATTTTATCTGGGAGATACCATGATACAGTATATTTAAAAAGGTCATTGACCTTTGACCTTGAAAAAAACACTTTCCCCAACCCATATTCCTTCTAACTTTTTTTTTGGTAAATGTTGACACCCATACCTACTCAAATCAGTCAAAAAACCATTTCCAATAATTTTATTCCAGTTGGTTACTAATTACGGGATACTATGAAACTATAATTATATTTTTGTAGTTTATATATGTTCAATGAAAATATCAAAATTTCAGTTTCGTCAATTTTTATTTCTGAATGGGCGAACCAGTTTAATTTCTGTTATAATAAGATTTCTTACAGGACATATTTCGTAAAGCATGTTTGATGAAAAAAAAATCTACATAAATTAAATGAGTGATAGGCCTATTCACGCCTTTATTACTATTTTTATATTTTTTAAAGATTAAAGTATAATCATTTTAAACCCGCACTGACATGCATGAATATTAATTACCAGACTAGAATTCAACATAAAGCAACATTCCCAAACATTTTCTCCAAGATAACATGTAATCCTTAAAATGTGAAAATAAAAATTAAACGACGAAATCCATAAAATCAAGATCAACATGAAATCTTACGATTCGAAAATAATATTGTAGAAATGTCCCTAACATGCATGAGGTCGGTGAGCCCGAGGGGGGGGGGTGTCCCATTACATGGTCCATGGCAATTGTTGTAGTTTCAATCCCTGTTCTGCAAAAAAAAAAATTGATTTGTGTATAATAGGTAAGACGAAACTTAATAAAAGAGTTGGAATAGCATTGTATATGATAACAATGAAGGAGCGGGTACAATACAATTACGTAATAAGAGGTCACATAAGGTCAAAGAAAGGCCAAGTCGGACATGGTAATTTTTTAAAGAAAATCAGCAGTTGAAAGATGAACGACCTGGACATTTTGAACAAATTTTGATGTTTAATTTTCAATATTTAATCTTCAATAAAATTATGCAATACGGTTGTTTGAACTTCTAAATACGCCGCGTTTAATACATGAAAATTAAACCAATGCCTTGCATGAGATGGATGAGGCAAAAATGACAGGGGATTTTTTTTCTGTTTATGAAGTAAATGAATGGAAAGGTCGAGTGGACATGCTGCATGGGTATTGAACTGGCGTGTGTAGGTTTATGTGTGTGGGAGGGGAAAGGTATAGCTGACAGCCCCTCCCAGAACAGCATTCATTTTTTTTCGCTTGTCATTTTTTTTTTAACGGCAAGATTCTTTAGTTTTGAAAAGAGTGGTTCAATTTGACCTTGAATTCTTTAGTATCTTATCATATATGAAACTATATCTATTAAAATTTTGCCCACCAACATGACCAAAAATGACAAAAATTGGATTGACAATTGTTCTCATGTGTAAGATAATCATTGGTGCAACTTGTTTCGTCACAAGGGACAGATACACACATTGAACCTTGAAGAAGTACTCTCCCAGAAGCGTACACACTGTCATGGAGAGGAAAATAATTATGATATCATGACTTATAATAACGGTTACACTTCGTAATTCCGAAGGTTCTTTATTCCGAAGGTTCGTAATTCCGAAACACGTAAATTGCCTATACCTCGATGTTCGTTAATCCGAAAACGTAAAAGGGTTCGTTAATCCGAACATTTCGTCGGCGTTCATACGAACCGTCGTATCAGTCAATTTTGGTCAAAAAATCGATTTTGAGATTTTTGCAGAAAATTAATGTACAAGTCCTATTCTATTCATAAATTAATTTCTAGGCAGCAATTTATTTTAGTTTGTGAGATATGATTGAATTTTCATGGCGATGCCATACAATTTCTTAATAAAACGCGCAAATCCCATTGGAAACGTGTACTGTGACAGAGCGATACGACGTTTTGACTGACCGCGATTTCAGTGCGCGCGGTCAACCAAACTGTCGTATCGGCCACCTGCGCTGCATTGACTTTGCACGTGAAAAGCGATACGACGTTTTGACTGACCGCGCGCATTCAAATCGCGGTCAGGGTTGTTGTTTTCCCTATGGCGTTTTTGTACAGGGGAAATCTAAACCGCTCAAACCGAAATTACAAGCACGGAGCTCTTTTGCGATATTTTTTATAATTCTTGGTTTTGTGCAAAAATAAGGATACCATTGTCAAGCAATTGTCTTGGTCTTTCCAACCATGTATTTTTCTAGCAATGAATATGTTGTAAGGCCGGAGAATTATGTGTGAAAATTATAGTAACTTTGAAGTCGATTTTCTCTGAAATGGGGTTTCAACCGTCGTATGTGGATACGACGGTTCGGATGACCGCCGACGATTTGTGGCGTTATTCCGAAGGTTCGTTATTCCGAAGGTTCGTTATTCCGAAGGTTCGATAATCCGAAAACGAAATAAGGTTCGATGTTCCGAAGGTTCGTTAATCCGAAAACGAAATAAGGTTCGTTGTTCCGAAGGTTCGTTAATCCGAAAACGAAATTAGGTTCGTTGTTCCGAAGGTTCGTTAGTCCGAAAACGAAATAAGGTTAGTTAATCATTTAGTTTTCGGACTAACGAACCTTCGGAATTACGAACCTCATTTCGTTTTCGGATAACGAACCCTCGGAATTACGAACCTTCGGAATATCCGAACCTTCGGAATAACGAAGCTTCGGAATTACGAATGTATGCGATAATGACATGTTAAAAAAGGGAAAGTGCATGTGGACATGACACCTTCACTTACTCCATGTATTGCATCCATGACCGTGTGCAAAATTTAGTTTTATTTGCCTAAACATTAAACTTCATTGAACTTTATCATTTTGTCATCAGATTTTGTTGAAATTTTAAACGTTTTGCTTTGTGGGTTTTACTCTATTGAAATGTAATTATTTTCATCCCGGAGTATATAATTATATACCCCCTAAAAAATATCAATCCTGTCAATAGCAAAGCGGTGATACATAATTATTACACTGAATATTAATCTGGATAAAATTATTAAAGTCATCACGTTCACAATGTATATTTATTATTTCAGGCAGAGGCGTCGATCCTGGGGGGGGGGGGGGGGGGGGGCAGGGGGCGATCGCCCCACCAATGAAAATATTGGGGGGCAAACATAACGTTTTGCCCCCCCAATGATTCCGGATGTGCAAAAATAAAATAAGATTGTATTGCTACACAGAAATCGGCAAGCGAGATTGAGATACACAACTCGTTCTTTATCTAAATCGTGCTAAAAATGTCTGCTTTTCGCATTAATTTGTTTGTGAGATAAGGTTAGTGTCTCTTTCTCATGAGTCATAATAATGTATATATATATATATAGGCCTATGCGTGTGTGTGTGTGTGTGTGTGTAGGCCTATTGGGGGGTGGGTGTGTGTGCGTGAGTTTGTTTGTTTGTCACTAAATAAAATAGGCTGATATGTAGCTTAAAATATCAATTTTGAAGTCAATATACAAAACATATTTCAGCTCGGACATCGACCTTTCATTATTTTGTTTGATTTACAAATTGATTTTTAAAAAGTGTTCTGTAAAAATAATGTCCGTTTTAATTGTGGTCTGAATATCAACATTTTCAGCTCGCGCTGCACGCTTGCATTATTTTGATTTGTCAAGTACCTACAACACACCCCAAAACAAACAAAAACAAAATTAAAACCTGCATAAAATGCCAATGCCAAAAAAATCCCTACATACTATAGAACACCACTAAAATGAAGTAAATAAACTATATAGGCATATGAAATGAAAATAACAAATAGAAAACAGTCACCATGATCTCTATGACTACAACTAAAAACGATTTTGTAAGCTTGTCTTTAATTTCTAAGAATTGCTAGTCTTGAAAGGTGAAAGGAAAAGGAATAATATTATGAAAGGGTGAATGAAATACGGAATCACATAAAGTGTTTGCAATCGTAAAATTAGCTCAAGCATGCACTCCGTATACAATCCAATGCATCAGAAGCACTGTTGGATCCAGGGAGGGAGGGGGGGGGGGCAAAACCGGCCCATACCCCCTCCCCTTTTGAGAGGCACGATTAAAATTTGTAATGTAAATATGCCGTTAAAATAGAAGTGTGCCCCTCCCCCTTTGAAAGTGAAAACTTTTTTTTTGCTTGTTAAGCTTGTTCGTGGACGAAATGTCCTTAAAGAGAAATTCCAGTATTTGCAGTAAACACTGATTTCATGAGAAAGTCTGTAAAACAAGGCTTAATTGTCAGTATATCATCGAGGATCTAGATCTGGTACAGTTACATAAACTGAACTTTGTGAAATCTTGAAATCTACGCTGAAAAATGTTCACGCTGAAGATCACCAACACAGATAGGCACACGTGGGACAGTGTATTATTATTGCTAAAATAAAGACCCGACGGAAGTGACCGAATCCGCGCTTATTTTGCTTATTTCTCAGCAATCACACAATTTCTTCCAGAATCCTTTGGCACATATTTTTTATTCATACAAACAGACACTTAGGTGGTCATTATATTAGATTCTGTAAAAAGTCATTTTTAGATCGTTACCAAAACTGGAATTTATCTTTAATTGTTGGTTAAAAACCTTCTTTTTTCGGCTTGTCTTCTTTTTCCTCGGGAAAATGTGCCCTGCCCCCCACCCCCTTTGGAAAATCCTGGATCCGCCCCTGATCAGAAGAAAGAATACCGTGGTTTATTTTCCTTGGATTTTCACTCTTTTGAACCATATTATTATAATGCATGTTGCGTCATCACAAGGGAAGAAAATTGTTGTTAAATCTTAAGAGCATATTCATGGTGGTCTCCTGTATTCCTCTAAATTGTCATTATAATGTATGTGTATATCTCTTATGTGAATTGAGAAATAAAATAGAATAAAATACAATCAATCGAATCAAAAACATACCCGAAAAAACACCATATGCATACAGTAAAGGAATAAAAACAAAAATAAAAACCTGCATAGAACACACAATAACACATCTAAAACGCCATCAAGTTAAATAGATCACAAAATACTATCATGAAAATAGCGAAAACATAAGCATCAGTATACGATTTCGTATGCTATTTCTAAGAATAGCCAATCTTGAAAGGTGAAAGAAAAAGGAATGATATTATGAAAGAATAAAGGCATTGGTTGCAGTCGTAAAATTAGCTCAACCATGTCAGCTCCGTATATCAACCATCAGAAGAAAGATTAAATACCATGCACTAGCGTACCTAAGGGGGGGGGGGCAGTGGGCAGACTCCCCCCTGGCGAGTCACAACTGATACAGGGGACGTTCCCCCCTTTTGAGAAGCCAAATTAATAATTTGTAATGTAAAAATGCAATAAAAACAGGCCCCCTCTTTTGAACCTGAAGACCTTTTTTTTTTTTTTTGCTAGTCAATTTTTCTGGTAAGAAATCCTTTTTTTTGGTTGAAGACCTTTATTTTAATTTTTTTTTTTTTTGCTTGTCAATTTTTTTTCTGGTAAGAAATCCTTTATTTGTGGTTGAAGACCTTTTTTTTTTTTGCTTGTCAAATTTTTTCGCGGACGAAATATCCTCAAAAAAATTTGCACCCCTTCTGGAAAATCCTAGGTACGCCAGTGATACCAGGGTTTATTTTTCGTGACTTTTCACCATTTTTGACCAATATGCTTGTTGCATCATCATAATTTTTGTTACGTAAAGACAGAAAATCATTGTTATACATCGTTACACAGAATAAAATGGGCTGGAACATGCATCCAGTAGCCCAGCAACAACAACGAAAAATTCCAGAGCTTCCGTGGCCACCTTTTTTCGTGGGCTGCCCAATTAAAAAAATAATAATAATCAAATACGAATATATTGCGAAATGTACTATTCATTTTGCGATTTCGATTTTTATTTTGCTCATTTAATAACTCGTAATCCCTGAATGTGCTGATGATCCAAAATGAATTTCGTGAAGTTCGACGCAATACGTTTAGAAAGAAACGCAATCGCTTCTGATGCCGCTTCAATATTGATGTAGTGTCATCCATTTGCGGGAACTGCGATTTTTTTTTCCTTGGAAGATGGGGACACAAGACCATAGGCCGTCGTGGTCATGTTGCTCTTTACTAAAAATAACGACATGGGGTAAAGGCCCGTGCCCCCTCCCCTTTTGAGAGTCATATAGTGAATATTTTTTAATGTAAATAATATATCGTTCATACACAAGAGTGTGCCCCCCCTCCTTTTGAGAGTCCCAACAAATATCTTTAATGGGAATATTAAGTCGTTCATACACAAGTGAGGACCTTTTTTGTTAACTTGTCAAATTTTACTTGCAACAAAATGACCTTTATTTTTTGTAGTGAAAACCTTTTTTTTTCGCTTGTCAATTTTTCCTAGGGAAAATGTCCCACCCCCCTGGATAATCCTGGACCTGCGCCTTATTTTATAGTACAAAAATAGTTATTTCACACTTACTACTTTAAAATATTCATTCATTTCAGCTTAGTCTCAATTAAACCATTGACTTATTACATAGGTCCATGATTAAACCATGGAGGTACCTCCGTGATTAAACAAAAAGGATTGCTCAGTCATGAAAAGGGGATTAAAAAAAAAAGATGCTTCGTGAAGTAGGAATCAGAATAATGTATGATCAGATTAAAACACCGCAACATCATATTTGATCCGAGAAGACATAGGTTAGGGTTAGGAGTTCAGAATAATGTAATTATGGATTAGGGTTGATTAGTTTTGGAGGTTAGACTTCATGTGCATGCTTACCGTGCAGATTTTCCATCGGAGCAATAAGTGGTCGGAGCAAATTAATGTCATGGAACCCTATTTTGAGGGGGGGGGGTGGTTTTTCTTGTGTCCTCTTGACAAGTTCAAATTGTGCTATGTCTGACAAGCCTTGAGATAAATCAAAATGTTGTTTCATTCTTTTACCATTTTGTAACCAACAAGTCTTTGGCAAAGTTCTTTTCATACAGATATCCTTGTTCTTTTTGGTCAGATTGTGATAGCAGAGAACATCGTCAGACAGAGCATGGTCATTATAAATGGACAAAAAGGGTTTGACCGTCAGTTTCACTCATTATAAAACAGGGTTGATCAACCGCCCGTGAATGCGTGGGCTTTTGTCCCGTTATTGTCTGGAACGATTACGTAATGACAATCGCTTTAGCGCGCGTCGAAGGGGGTTGGATACCGTTATATTCATTAGGGGATTTTGAGCGAAAGTAGATAAAGGGTGCCTGTACTTCCGAAGATAATGTGTCACATATTTTGCATTGTTTAGGCCAGAAAAGTACTCATGAAAAATTGCTGATTTTCCTGGTTTTACGAATGGACAAGGGCAAAAAAAAAAATGTAATTGCCGATGTCATCCGGGCCCAGGGTCCATAAAAAAGATATTGTCGATGTCAACTACGGGACCCAAATATAATTGATTCAGGATTTGAATTTGAAGATATACGCAGCGAGAGCATTCTTATCTTATTTGAAAATAAAATAATTATGATTGAAACTAACGCAAATGGTTTGCAAATTGTAAAGATGGTGGATGCAATCTGTACTGTATAAATGCAATTAAATTTGGCAAGTTCCTATGTAGTCCAAATGAAATTGATTCAAATTTAGTCATCAATGCATTTATGATAATACAAATAGAGTATTGAATTGATATATTTACACTGTAACTGACCAATAAAATAATATCGAACTAAATAAACTGAGATAACACCAATATCATGCATGGAGAATCGTGTTATAAAATCACTAAATCACTTCTAAAATAAAGTCTAATTAGCGAATGCTTTGTGAGAGCCGAGAAAATTAGCGCAAATTTCATGGCAATCAATAAGGGCTCAGTCCGTAAATCGATTTTCTTTATTTTTTTAGGAAGAAGGGGGGGGGGGGGGTGTAGATGGTGCCTTAAAGGGATGGTCCCGGCTGAAAATATTTATATCTGAATAAATAGAGTAAAATTCACAGAGCAAAATGCTGAGAATTTAAAAGTTTATCAATACTTTGAAAACAATTTTATGCACATAGTCATGAATATTCATTAGGTGGGCTGATGATGTCATATCCCCACTTTCCATTTTCTTATGTTATTACTTGAAATCATAATTGTTTAAATTTTTCATAAATGACTTTGTAAATGATGTGTCTCCATTATGATGAAATAAGTTACGGCAACAAATAACTAATTCACTAATCAGTTGTCAATCCAATATTATTGTTTTAGTTCTTGGTATAGAATTTTTTTGAATAAACTTAATTTCATATAATAAAATACACAAGAACAAGTGGGAATATGACATCATCAGCCCACCTAATGAATATTCATGAAGACATGCCTCGAACTGTTTCACTGGAATA
This sequence comes from Lytechinus pictus, assembly GCF_037042905.1. Taxonomy (NCBI): domain Eukaryota; kingdom Metazoa; phylum Echinodermata; class Echinoidea; order Temnopleuroida; family Toxopneustidae; genus Lytechinus; species Lytechinus pictus. The sequence continues at coordinate 18,964,420 of NC_087255.1, read as the reverse complement.
ATGCAAATCTTTAAAATTCAATAACTTTGTTATTTGTTATCCGATTTTGGTCAAATTTTCAGCACTTTGCTCTGTGAATTTTATTTTATTTATTGAGATATAAATATCTCCAGCCTGAACCATCCCCTTAAGCTGAGAAAAGTGAGGAGGCAACAATACCATTGTTTGTTTTGATGGGTGAGAACGGGGTCTTACACATACGATCGGGGGCGGGGGGGCATGACCCCATTTCGGCTCAACTTTGGGAATGTTCACGAATGGTATCCTACACAGTGAGGTTTTAAAGTTTACAGTGCCTCTTAATTATGTGATAATGAGTATTGGCCCATCTGTCTGTTATTCCTCCTATATTTTACATGCAACTTTGAGAGAAAAGGAGGGCTCGAATTTGGGTTGATCGCCCTTTTTTGCTTGAAGTTCTCAGGAATGACTTAGTGAGAAAAGTACTTTTCCCTTTCTTATGTTTCTTCAGTTTCACATTTCTTGTTCTGTAGCCGTGGAACTTCTCTCGGGAACTTCTCTCCTTTGTGTGTGTGTGGTGGGGGGGGGGGGGGGGTCAAGCATCATGAGCCCAAAGCCCCCAATCTATATATACATGACAGTACTTTTCAGCCCAAATGCAGAGGGGGGGGGCACAGCCGGGAGGCACAATTAAATTTTGTAATGTAAAAATGCCGTTAAAACAAAGTCAAGTGTGCCCCCCCTTTGAAAGTGAAAGGGAACTTCTCTCCTTTGTGTGTGTGTGTTGGGGGGGGGGGGGGGTCAAGCATCATGAGCCCAAAGCCCCCAATCTATATATACATGGCAGTACTTTTCAGCCCAAATGCAAAGGGGGGGGGCACAGCCGGGAGGCACAATTAAATTTTGTAATGTAAAAATGCCGTTAAAACAAAGTCAAGTGTGCCCCCCCCTTTGAAAGTGAAAGCTTTTTTTTGCTTCTCAAATTTTCCCTCGGGAAAATGTGCCCCCCTTGGAAAATCCTGGATCCGCCCCTGATCAGCTCCGATAGGCCTTACTTGCATTGCAAAGGCCTTAGAATGTCAAGTTCACATAACAACCAACAGCGCATGTTGCATGACTCAAAGATCTTTAAAATCAGCTGTGAATAACCGTGATATTTCAAGTTTTCTGCCAAACAGAACAGTATTATGATAATGTCACGTACATTTCTTTTTGTATTTACTATACATTATGAAACATTTTATTTTTTCATTTGAATTTTAATTGATCTTTACACTGAGGGCGATTGCACAGATTGAAGGCCAAATCACACCATGTTTTGCAGTATATCTGAACATAAAAATAAAGAAAATATTATATTATAATATAATAAAATAACTTGTGTGTGATGCCATTTGTGTCCTCTTCTGTTCATTAATGTCATGGGTATCACTATTTGGCAAACCCAAGTCAAACATTTATATCTATTAAAAAAAACTAAATTTTTCTTATTTTACATAAATATTCTATAATAATTCTATAACCCCGAGTAAAACGAATGGCTGGGGCGTGGTACGGCTAAAAACAATATAAATATTAGAGAATATCGAAACTACAATTTTGTGACAGATTTTCGTCATAATATCCATTATAAATCATTTTTATATCTTACTTTTTACCTTTAAATTTGTTTCCTTTCCCTTTATTTTTTTTTTAATTAATCGACCGTGCGGGAAGGGGGGGGGTAGTTGGCATACGGTACATCACGTCTTAACTGACCTCTTTATATGGACGCACTCATTGATATATATATTTTTTAATGATATATATTCATATATTGAACAGAATCCCATAATAACTTCGTAAGTATGATTTTGATCTGATTCAAACATAATGGTATAGCTGGAGATGAGCAATAAAGCTCCAAAATTCGCGTTGTTTAGTAGATATTAGTCCGAATGTCATTATTTATTTTTATTGACGAGGTGTTATTTTTTTTCTTCACTTTCACGCTACTCTATCATTGTTATCTTTTTACTATAAGCAACTTTCCTCTTTTCATCTATTCATGCAATCACTCAGGAGCAACTGGTCACTTCCAGTGGCGTACCTAGGATTTTCCACAGGGGGGGGGGGCAAATTCGTCCGCCAAAAAAAATTGACAAGCCAAAAAAAAAAAAAGTCTTCAACCACAAATAAAGCATTTCGTACCAGAAAAAATTTGACAAGCAAAAAAAAAAAAAAAAAAAAAAAAAAAGGTATTCAAGACTCGTCAGGGGGGGCAGGGATATGTCCCTTGCATGGGTTGTGACTCGTCAGGGGGGGGGCAGTCTGTCCCCTCTGCCCCCCCCCCCGTAGGTACGCTAGTGGTCACTTCTCTCCAGCAGATTTTTTCCTTCAGAACTTTGCCAATATCCAGGATCCAATAGGACATAGAGAGAACGGAAGGATTGTCGTCTGTTTGTATACAAATAAAAAGCACGTTTCCCGCCATACCGCGTGCACCGCTAGTGTTTATATTTTGGTTTGGTACCATTTTTCAATGGGGGTGTAAAAGTGAAGAATTAACAGAGTATTACAAACGTGGTTTGTTTCTTACCAAACGTATAAACCATGTGTAATTCAATCTATTTTTAAGGATTATTATAAATTTGAAGTATTAATGTTCGATAAAAGACATGTACCTATTAAAAATTAATCCACACATGATGTTGAGAGTGAAAATGACCGTTTATTGACCTTTGCGAGACTTTCTTTCCGATGACTCGTCCATTTAATAATAGGTGAAAAGTATAATTTAGATATAGAATATTTTGTATTAAGTGGATTATTTTCTTAACTTCTGTCACTTTAGAATTTAAAAATGTATATTTGACAGAATTAACAAGTACGAGAAAAAGTCTAACGGATAAAAACTCAAACGAAAATAGAGAAATAATATAAGTATACCCCATTCCTACTGTGAAACTGCCATGAATGAACTTCATAAATATTCATAAGCTACTACTACACTCCACTACGTGCACATGCGCTGTCGATGTACCGGTGTTTTCCATGCAGAAAAAAGAAAATAGACGGCATCTTTCTTAGCGACGCCGTGAGAGAAGGTAGAAAATTCCAACACAAGTTTATCTTGGAAAACATTCGTTTAGGAGTCATCGGTTTGAAGAAAAATCATGACTTCGTTTCAGTCATCAAAAGCGATGGAAGCTGTAAGTATTAATTTATTCATTTGATTCACTTTTGTGAGTTTTGAGAACTTTCTTGAAGAAAATTTTGTTGAAAAATGATGGATTGAAAGAAGTTGGAAGTTGGAGGCCATGCCACGTCTGCACGTTAACTGCATGTTACCGGTGTTTTTGTTTTCACATTTTATCACATGAAAATATTTTCATATACTGTTAATAACTTGATTTTCAAAATATGTTGCTTGTTGACATTGTCTTTTATGTTTAAATCTGTCCAGTTACGTGGATAGTTAGTATTTTGCTCATAATTCAGTAAAGTGCTGATAAGCATATGGCGAAGAATTGCAGACCATGCGGGTTTCTTGTCCGCGACAAAAAAAAATTGTCTTTGCATTGTTCGCTAGCTGGTTCTCTCGCCATGAGGCGGGATTCTCTGAAGCGTGGCCGGTGCCGCCGGAATCCACATCTAGTGCTAGAATCCCACGTCGTAACACTATCGCGCGGGAAAATTACCAAACCCTCTTGACTGTCTTCACTTCGCCTCAGAAATTGAAGCATGATCGCTCTCATAAATTCAGATTAAGACTTTATCTAGATCTATAGCATAGTTCTGTTTCGTTTGAATTTGATTGGAATCCAATTTTAACAAATAACAGTTGAACCTGTGTTACAAACCTAACAAATCATAGAAAGACGTTGAACTAAATTTTAGTTAGGCCCTAGATAGATTCTAGTTCTACTCATGATCATAGTCTAGATCAAACAGTTACACTAACAGATCTAGAACTGAGATCTAACGTTACTTAGGATCTAGTCAAATTAGAGTAGATCTAGAGACGAGTAAAAAACGGTTACGATTTAATTAAGTCTTGAAAGATCAAAAAAAAATTGCTGCCTGATTTTAGATTGAACTTCAGAGTTCAGACTTCAGTTGTGTCAAGTCTGTGAAGTTCTGTTGATTTTAATTAGAATCTATTCTTTGGTTTAGATAACTCTTGCAAATATTTTTTTTTACGGACTCAATATCAAGACCTAGATCTACGTGTGCCTCCAACTCCAATGCACTTTAAATTTATTTTTTATCATTCTGATTTATAACTTATCTGGGAATCTCAATGTCTAGATCTAACCATAATTTGCGAGGTCATGTTGGTACTGGTAGAGATCTTACTCGTTCTTACCCCTATGTAAGCCTGGTCTGTAAGACTTTCTCCCATGTTTTCCCAAGGAGGTCATGTAGAATGCAAGCCTGCCACAGTTAGGTCAGATGGATCAAATTCCCCTCCACCCATTTCAATTCAAGCACATTGCTGCCAAGATTTACCGATAAAAGAGATGAATGAAAAGCCTGATTTAGGCCCTGCCTTGCATCCATTGGCAGGCTTCTCCATTCTCGTCTTCTGGCAAAAATCAGATCTAGATCTAGAGTTTTAGACAATTTTTCTTCGATATCAGGGGAGAATTATTCCATTTGAATTGAATTTGTTTGCATATTCTGTGTTTGCTGTTAACTAAGAATTTCCAACTGGTAAGAAGATTTCTTGAGTTAGGATATTAGATTTAGATCTAAACTATTTTGAGGGAAAATCATGAAATGATCTTTTGATCACATTTGTGTTCTACATGTAGATGGTCTACAATTTGTTTCATTCAAACAAGTCAAAGAGATCTAAATGGTAAAGTTAGTGGTTATACATTATTAAAATCTGGCGAAAAATTAAGCATTGCATCACAAAAAGAATATGCAATCTTCTCAAAGAATGCATTACTAAAATTACTCTAAAAATGCTTGTAGGCAGTAGTATTGGAGAAAAGTCTGGCTGAATCGCCGGATTGGAATGGGAAGCCTGCATTGCAAAGACTAGTGGATAGTAGTGGTGCGTGCGGTACAGATTGACCATAAATGGAAGTGAGGGCCCATCCCATTCACATAGCCCAAGTGCTGTAAATGTTAATGAGCCAGACATGAAGTATACTAGCACTGCATGCTCATAGTAGTAGCACGGGATGGGCTTGTCTGCAATGTTATGAAAATGATTGTGATTGCCTGCATGCTTGTGCTCACCTCTGCTCCAGTAATATGTTGCCTTGGAGTGCCCCTTCCTCGCCCCCATTTTCTTGAAATGATAAAATGTTTTCTGGTCTATGACTATGTACATGTAGGAACATTTTCTCAGTTGCCTACTGACATTTTACCCCTTGCTCATGACTAGAGATGGGTTGAATATTATTAAAGTTGCCTGTTCTGAAATAAATTGTGAAAAAGAAAGTTTGAATAAGAGTAAATCATTATTTCATTGTGATCTGTTCTTTCTTGAACAAATAATTCAGCTTAAACAGCTAATTTACACTATCTTTCCTGATCTGTTTGCTAGCTTGTGATCTGTAAAGAGCTAATTAGTATTGAACTGTTTGCTTGTTAGTGATAACGAGAGATAATTTTACGAGTGCATTTCTACTTGATTAATTCTGGCAGATTACAACACCAATGAAATAGATTAAGTTGTCTGCTGTGTGTATTAATTATCTTTTCCCACTCAGTACTATCATGCAAATAGGCAGGACTGCACTGTCTCACGGATTTCTTATAATATGGAATAATCTGACCAAGAGATTGCTGACATCGATTGAATTGATTTATGCCAACCATTCTTCACAAGTTTTGTCAGTTAATTGACTCAAAATCATGTACCTGCGTTTATTGTATTCGGAGAAATGAAGTTAGCATCTGTAAACATGCTTCTTAATTCACAGACTGGCCAGGATTAATTAGGATGGTTAAAATGGAGTTTGTTTGTTTTTTCAAATAAAGAAAGATAAGGCTTATTCATTCAGATGCCAACATTTTGATGAGCTACATTACGTGGCACTGATCTTGGTGTTGCTGACCACTGAATTTATATTGTGCCGTTTCTGCCTGGACTGGCGTGTCATTTCATTTCAACATTGTGAGAAAGTCTCTCTTCCTCTACTTTCTCTTTCCTGAAACTCCGCAAATCTTTATTAGTTGAAGAAAATCATTACCTCCCAATTTAAGCATAGATTAACCTCTCGTAGACACCCAAAGCAACAAAGAACGAAAGAGGGGTTCTTCATATTGATTTTGTGACGCAAACGAAGAAAGGGGTCCAAAACCTGGGCTTTGTGTGGTCTCCTATGCAAGCTCCAAGATACATTCCTTTCCCCCATTCTTGCCTAACAAGCTCTCTTTGTTTGACCCTTGGTTTGATGAATTGGGGGTTCTTTTTTTTTCTAGTGGCTCTTCTGCTCCATATGTACAAAACTGGACGTTCACCCATCAGAGATAAACCTCTATTGATACTTCAAATTTCCCCCCAAAATGTACTCTTTTTTAGATGAGGATTAGAAACATCTAGGCATATTGTGTGATGCAAATTAAAAAGAAGTAGGGAAATGAAAATGACCAAGTTTTCAAGTGGTGTGTTTCACGTTTTTATTGACGAGTAGGAAGAAAGAAGAAGATACATACTTTTCTTTCATGTTCATTCAGGCCTCCTGATTCATGTGTGTGGGGTGTACATGTAATATCAATCTACATGTTATCGACAAGTAGTATTCTCAATTTTACACTTCCTTCAGTTGGTTGTGCCACCATGTGCTGATATGTATAGAAAGGAGAAAAGACAAGTGTGCAGTTTTGATAATACATTTCTTGGAAAGCAGGATGGTAGTATTTCCTGGTTCTAAAAAGCAGTTACATTGAGGGGGTTAAAGAGATTAGTCTTAAACCTAACAGTCTCCTGATGAGTAGTCATTGTGGGGATTTTCCCCCCTCCCTGTCTAAAATACAAAGATATTTTTGGTGGTGGATAAAGGAATCATGCAAGTATGTTGAACTTGGTTGATTTTTGCTTTAGGACTTAACATAAGTTCTACAATGTTTGAAAAAATAAAAGGCTGAAGTTCCCCAACCCATTCCTCTTGAATTGTCAACCTTTAATTTTGACATTCATATTTGCATGAAGATCTTTTCTTAAACAAAAATATGTTATGAAGTAGATGATCATAACTATTTGCTGTCTGGACTCTAGATGATGTTCCGTTGGCCGTCTAAATTAACCGGCCTTCGTTTTCTTCCTTCCTGTGACTAACTACATGTAGATGTTTAAGACGTTCACCAGGTTCCCCCCTCACATATTCGCTTGCATGGAAAATGGAAACCGCAAGCTAATTTTTCTGGATTTACCGGCAGATCATTGACAGACCTGTGGTGTCATTTCCCATGCACCTGCCAGGAGTTGTGGGCGATGCGACAAATAGAATGTAATTAATTGCCGGCTTACAATGCAGCCTACCAAACTAGCATGTCATATCGTAAACAAAATGCCACTTCAATTTTGTTTTAAAGAAATGAAGCAAAAATGGAAAGATTCTTGAAAAAAAACAACAACTAATAATTGACTCCTAAAATATTTGATAAAACAGTGATTGAATTGATAAATCTTTGATTAATTTGATACAAAATTGTTTTTGAATGGTACTTTCTGCAATATAAATATCCAGCGCCACTATATGAACTATCAGTATAAAAGAGGCCATGTTTTTTCCCCACTCCAGCTCGTGGCACATTGTTACCGCATCACGAGATGCATGCATATTTCATTAGCAGTGAAGTCGTCACTGCGAGGATGTAAACAAATGTCTTTGACGCAGGTTGAAATAGAGTGCGTCGTCGTCGAAGGATGGCGATGTGATGCAGCTATACATGTCTTTGGAAGTACATGTACATGTATATTGATTGTATGGGAAGCTAGACATCACATGGCGGGAACGTCGCAACTGGATTTGTTTTGTTTCATATTTCTGCACGAGTATTGATCTCTGTAAAGCTGCCAAGCATTGTACCAATAGACATTACCAGAATTTGGCTGTGTGCCCTCTTCTATTGTTGATGTTTTGGAAGTGTAACCAGAGGTCTTGTTATGTTCTATCTAGGCAGCCAATCAGCTTGAGGAATATCGGCACACCTCCCATTGAGTTTCAAGATCTTTACCATCGTCATGATCATGAACATTATATGAAACAAGAAGAGAGGAGAGTAAGGACGACTTTACCGGTTTTCTTCATCCACAGTTTACATTTCATTGAGATTAAGATATTTAATTATCACTGATTGAGCTGTCATCACACTGTGCTCTGATGGTTTAAGAAAAGCCAGCATTGGTGATCAGAATTCAAGTCGGGAACACTTGAGAGATTTTTTCATGATTTTGTACTTGAATCGTTTGTGGAAACGAGAAGATTTTGATTGTTTTGTTTAGAGGATTTGAAACGCTTGTTGGGGCTGCGGACAGAGATGTTGAAGTTAAATTGTGATTCTGAAAAGGTATGGGTTAATTTATTATTTCATTTTAATTGCATGACTTTTAATACAAAACAATGTCAATGAATGTACATGGGATGTATGTACTGTACCATGTTGTGCATTGCACAATTTAGTCGAATATTCTGGAATAAAAATAGGAAAATATCAACTTCTTTGGATTTTTTTGTTTACATCTTGTGTCATTGGGATATTGGCAACAGTAATTTTTTTTACAAGGGTAGTAGTGCAAATTTTAATAAATAGTTTCGGTATGTTATTTGTTTGGCAGTGGCCTCATGCTTGTAAACAAGGGGGGTTAGTTTAAGAATCCATCTGATCGCATCACGCGCTGTAACCTTACATCTTGTATTGATGTGTTGCTTGAGCAACCACTCATCACTGCATACCACAATTTAGTGACAAAAGAAGAAGTCACAGTTTGATGCGCTAGACTAGGAGGGGGGCTTGAGCGCTGCTGGGTTTTGGCAGTGAGCCAGATTTGTTGTGTTTTTATATTACCGGCATTTTTGTTATATACTGGTAGTGGGCTGAAAGCTTCACAAGAGTACATATTGAATTAAAGCGTTTTTTCTTTTAAAATAAAAATGAGTTTTTATATTTTAGTAGCATTCATGCAAGATATTTCGAGGAAAAAGCAGAAGGTACGAGTTAGATGTTTCTAATCACAGTATGAATGGAGGAGCGGTCGTTTGAGTGCTGCCATTATTTTGCAAAATAAATAGCCCCCCCCTAAAAAAAAAAAAAGCAGATCACACTTGAACCTGATATTGCTGAATGGTAAAATCTGTTCCTGATAAACACGAGTCTTCACTATAACAATGGATTCCTTTTATACATTAAGTTTCCTTGTTTTCAATTTGAAAAGGGTTGATAACTTGGTAGTGGTACATGTATTACAAGTTCTGTGAAACACTGATTCATTGGAAAGAAATTAGATGTATTTCTTTGCTGATAGATTATAAAAAGGAGAGGAGAGAATATTTTTCCACCCCTCTCCCCCCCCCCCCCCATTAGACAGTTACAAAACCACATGAATAATCCTCTCTTTGAATTCAAAAGTGAAAGCAAACTTCAGGAATTCTAGCATTATTGTACCTGGGACCTGTAGTTCTTTTTATCAATTGACATTCAAATTTGTGGTCAGCATTGGAAAGGAACCACTAAAGAATTTCTGTGAGATAAAATACATGTAGTTTGCTCTCCTTGGTGAAAAAGAGACTAAAATTGCAGACTACTTGGCTCATAGTTTGGCGCATTTTCCATGAATACCCAGTACTCTCTACACAAGCGCATGGAATTGTGCTGTGTATGTGTGTGTCTGTGTTTTGAGGGTAGTAGTATTATAGCATGCATGTGCCTGCAGTGTGCCAAATATGGAAGTTTGTATAGTGTGAATGGGCTAAAAGGGTGTGGCTGAATATCTACCATATTCACCAACATTAGCAGGTGAAAAAAATGCCAATTCATTCATGTACACACCAATTAGGAGGATGACTACATGTACATGTAGAATGTAAATATATACTGAACATGTATTTTCAGCCTAAAACATCTTACTCGAAGCAGTTATGATGAAAGGATGATGTCATGATATGATAGATGAAGTCTGGTCTATTTCAACATCTCTTGTAAATTGCAATATTTGTAATTATAGGACCTGCATGTACCAGTACATGCATTTAATTTGCATGAAAGCGGTGTGAACCATGTTGCTTTGAATGCTACACTATGTACATGTAGTCCTAATATTGTAAATGTACTTTAGGTTCTATGTTGAGCAGAATTTCAACTCCCTGATGTCCAATTATTCATCCATACACGATCAGACTGATGCAGTCGGGTCAGACTGAAGCAACCGGACCGTGCATGATGTAGATTTGTCCTCTTCATTTGCATATATGAGTCAGCCCGTCTCTCGTCTATTCAGGAGATATATCTGGTATATCATCAGCTCGATTGATGAGTGATCTAATTAGGGAGAAGGGAAAGAAATTGTAGTGGATGCAGGCTAAAATCACTGAAATTAAAAGGAAAACATCTGTGATAAGGCAAGATGATGAGAGCCAATAAATGTACTGAACACTGCATGAAAAACATTGTTTGGAACTGAAAGGAGGAAGTAAAGAGTTATCCTATCATAAATATTGAGGACAGCAGGGGTGGGGATGGGGGGGGGGGTTATACCAAGACAAGGATTTGTAGCAGGAGGATGTTGAGTCTAGTAACTTTCCAGGGCGGGTTCAGGCGGAGGGCATCCGTTCAAAGGGCTTGATCCTGAGGGATTTCCAGTGCCATAATGGATGGGGGATAGAGGGGAGGGACATGGGTGTGAAATTTTAGAAGTCCATGTTCCTGTACCTCACATCCATGATGTACATGATCTCCTCAATGAGTGGAAACTTCCAATTGGAGGGCTCCGATTTTGTGTTGACAGAAGTGACTTGGCTAAAAAATTCATGAGGATTTTGTAATGTTTACCACACTGCTCTCACAAGCCATCCCACACTACTACTACATGTATATGTAGGTCTTTCTTTCTTCTTTGATCTATTTGGTCACAGATACTTGTAGGAACAGACTCACAGAGACACAAAAGATTACTGAAAAACGTCTCATAATGCCAGTCAATTGCTTGATAAATTTGCCTACCAAAGTAAAGATTAGAATCGGCCAATGAATGGAATTTCTTCGAAGTCTCTGAGTATATATTGACTATAGGGGTTACACAATGAACTTGACCTTTTTTATTGGCATCCTGAGCTATCATATGTTTTGAATGTAAATTTCATGGATAATCCCTAGTTGATAATAAACCAGGACTTGAGAGATAACAAAGATTTGTTTACATTGCAATTATGCAATGTACAAACCAGTATCATATGTTTTGAATGTAAACCAGTAGCTGTCTTAGAAGAGAGGGGGAAACACAATTAGCAAAGAAATTACTGAAGCAAGAAATTGTGTACAAATGGCCCAATAATTTAAAAAGAATGAACAATTGCCAATTGATTTTTACTTGAAATTTATATAAATTCATCCACCATGATACAGAAATGAATGTTTTGATGTTGAAATGTCAATTGTTGCAGGTCATTTTGGGTTTGAACTTCATGCAACATTTTTACATGGGAGAGGCAGGAACAGGTGATTAGAAGGAATGCAGTTTTTGGGTGGAACTTATAAGAAAGAATCAAATTCTTTGGGGTTGAAACTGTCAAAGGCAATATTTCTTCCATCCATAATAAGGTCACATCAAGGCAACTCATGAGGTAACTTTCTGAGCCGCAACCTGTTAAAGATACATCATCCAGCGGACAGGAAACTGTTTCGGGCCTGATCCCCAAAGCCGAAACAGCACATGCTATTCAGAGCTGTACATAGGATGTACAAATTAAACCTAAGAACCCAATTGGTTCAAACTTGAAGCTCTACCCAAGTTCGATTACTTTTTTTAGTACAGGTTGGCTCAGGGTTTCAGACCGATCTTCAATTTAAGGTGGAATCACGTGTAAGAACGGCCATACTTTTTTACTTTTACCGGTAACTTAATCAAGTTTCTGAGGATATCTCTTTTAGTTGCTTCCTTCCGATAGAGGTAGTTTCACAAGTTCTTATGTTTTGGGCAGAAACTGATCTGTTTACCTTGACATTCCAGTGGTAATTTGTAATTTGGATTAACATATTTTGACTATGTGGACACACTTGAAACAAGAGGATGAGATAGAGCTAGCTGTGCAGGAGCAAGAGCTAGATCAGGAACAGGAGCAAGATGAAGAACAAGGAGAGCAAGAGGTAGAAAGGGGTGTCTAAACCACTTTGAAATTTAGGCCTACACGTACATGTATCATTTCAAGATACGGCTTTCAGTATTTCTAAGACATTGTGTGTTTTTTCTTCTGTGAAAGCAAATGTTGCTAAATCTGGCCAGAAATTTGCTTTGTGTCGTTAAGTTCAATCATGTTTTTTGTAGTAAAATAAAGATTTTCTTTAAATGAGAGGGGTTGAAGGAAAGGGTAACCAGTTTCATCTAGCTTTTTCTAGTGGTACATGTACATGTAGTTCAGATGTATTCAGGTTGGGATAATGAGAGCCGCTTTGAAACTCAAATTTCTTTCATTACTGACAGGTTATATAACAGCAACAAAAAAGTGAATAAACTGGCTAAAACAGGATAGCTATGTAAAATGGGAGTTTTGGAAGCTTACATGTAATCACTCCCAACTCCCTGATGTAATTTTGAAAAACCCTATAGTCCACCTGATGCAAGATTTGCCTCAGACTTCTGTTTACCATTACAAATATATTTAGAACCTCCCCTCACTCCCTTAGCTAGTATTGAGCATGCATGTTCCTTCAAAAAGTTATTTACTAACAGTCACAAGTATGCAATAATTACTTGTGCCTACCTCAGGTGAGGGGATTGATACTTCTCATTAGTACCTCTAAATGTCTGAAAAATGGGTTTATTAATCCCATTAATCTACACGTACATGTAGGTCTGAATAACACTTTCTCATCACAACTATAATGAAGGGGGGTCTGTACCCTTGTGTAAGCTAGGCAACCAACTGTTTCTCATTAAGCAATAACACCGGTGCTCTGAAATTAATTGGGATGAGGAGAGGGCTTGGTGCGTCCCGACTTTAAACATGTTCACCTTGTAATAGATCTGCATCGGAGCTCAAAGCTAATTATTGTAATTGTTTCATTTGCAGGGTTGATTACAGTTAGAATAGGCTGATACGACAGCAACTGGTTTAATCCATTAACCCTCAATAATGAATAGTGTGGTGATTGATTCTCAATTAATGAATTCAAGTTCATGTTTAATGGACTTCCTGGCATGAATGTAGGCCTGCGTGAATACTTAATTTCTCATTCAAGTTATGTATTTTGTATGGAATACATTTTTTATCTTCTATCATGGGAAAATACTCATTGAGTTGTGACACCGTGAAGGCCACCTGTTTCTCCAAATATAATGAACTTGTTTTCATAGAACTTGTGATGGTTCCAGCTGTTGTGGAAACAGAGGTCATCCCTACCAGATTTTAATGTTTTTGTTTTGACCAGATTAAATGCTACACTCTTGATAATATTACAGGCACATGGATGTATGTGTTGCTGGTACATAGCTTGCTCCAAGAAGAGGGCCCTTTTCATGTGTGTAACATCTCTTGTTTGTAATTCTATTTCTGGTCTTTGACTTATTGTGACAAATGCCCCAAGAAACTTTCCTTGCAAGAGGCTCTAATATTAAAGAGCCTCGAATGCATATTTTTAGATGAAGTCTGCTGTCTCAAGTGTGCACTAAGAACATTTTGCAAGAGGTTCCTGTATTTTTGTCATGTAGTTATGATTAATTAATGAACCCAAAAACATCAATCCATCCATGTTTATTTTTATTTGTTCTTTAATAATATAACTGTTTACATACATTTACCCCTCAATGTTAAATCAAGATCTTGATTTGAGATCCAGGCCTCCATTCACTTCATTAGAATGATGCCAATGGTGATTGATCCTTTGTTCTTCTATAAAAGAATAAAAGGAAACTACTTCTCAATGATCACTTATGCAGAAGGGAATCTAGGGAAGATTCCCCAATTGTGTGGTATCAGATAATATCAATGAAACTGAAATGCAAAACTTAAGTTGCATCTCGTAATAAGGAAATTGATGACAGAAACTTGGATGATATTATCAACCTGTCACGTGATGAAGTATTTTATATCCTTGTCCGGGATAATGACATTCATTGAATTATTCTTTTCTATTTTCGTCTCAATAGGGTGAAGTTACGCTGCCTCTGAACGGAGTGCTTTCCAATGGGAACGTCCCTTCAGATGATGTAAGTATGCAGAAAATGTAGGGTTAGTTTACACGTACATGTACACATGAAATATTGAAGTCTTAGGAATGTTTACTTTGAAATCAACAACAAACTCCAAAACAAACATGAATGATATGTAGGAAACTATATAAATTTATATGGTAGATTGCAAGAAAAAAAACATCAGTTAGGGAGATTTTATTTCTGAAGCATCAATGTTTATCTGATATACTTAAAGAAAATGCAAAAACAGAAGACTTCCTTTTCCTTGTTTATAAATGTTGAAAAGAATGTCAATAGAGGAACTAACCAAACCGAATGATATGTTAACTTGTTAATATCTCGATCACATTTATTCTACGGTGTCCGTACGGTGAGTCGAAAACAGCCGTTTTTTAATCATTTTTTGTACCAGCTATACATAGGTGGTTTGAAAAAATTTATTAAAATTGCTGTTTTCGACTCGCCGTAGGGCGGCCGTAGAGCAAATGTGACCGAGGTATTACTTACTCGTAAATTCAGTAAATTTTCATTCATATTAAAATGAAAAAAATAATGACCTTCATGTACACAAAATCATGAATGGATGTCAATACATGTACATGGAGATGGGTTTTTTTTTCTTCTCATTTCAGAGTGCTCAGTATAGGCTATAGTATAATTCCATGAATTTTTTTTGTTGGGGGGGGGGTGGGGCATCTAATTCATAACAAATAAAACAAACAATATTTTGAAAAATTATGAAATCATTTGTGTCTCATGTTTAACACTTATAATACCGGTATGCTTCATGATGAAACCTGGTTTTAAGTGCGAAGTTGAATGCAAGTAACCATGCTTTTCCCGTTTCCATCTCCTTACCCCACCAGACCTCCCATCTTGCGAATGTCTCCAAGACGTCCAAGAGTTCCAAGAAGGAAGATGAGAATCTGGAACGTGGTAACTGGTCCAACCATCTGGACTTCATCCTGTCCTGCGTGTCCTACGCCGTGGGTCTCGGAAACGTCTGGAGATTCCCCTACCTCTGCTACTCCAATGGCGGAGGTAAGCTACAGAGCTTGGTCCCATTCATTTTAAGACCTGGACCTCAATTCTTTAGTTTGTCTTGATTTTTTTTGTCATTGATGCCTGAGTGTTTGCCATTTTAGTTGTAGAATTTACATTGTAGACCCCTTTCCGAAATAATGTGAGGCATTCTCATCAATTTCATCTGGCAACCCTGCTCTAAAGCGGTATAGAGGGGCAAGTTACTATTAAACAAATGTCAAATTTCAAAATCCACATCTACAATATTGGAATAGATCCAAGTCAATTGCTTGGTTCAAGAATAAAACTCATTTAAATACATCCAGCCCATTGCTCAATGGATGCATCATATATTTGATACAGACTTGCTCATGAAAAGTTAGGATATTAGTTTTATTGTAATCTTGCTCGTTCATGGTGAGGATCCCATGGAGTATTTTGACGTTGTCAGCAGTGTTTACAATAGATTCTTTGTCCCTGTTGTGATAGAGAGGAAAAAGAATTGCTATTTTTACTACATTTTTTCTATTTTTGGATTGAGAAGATTGTGTTGGGTTTTGCTGAAGATGCAACATTTTTATCCCAAATGTTTATTGACAAAAAATTTGCTGATATAAGTGAATCCTTTAGAATGTGGCAAAGTTGAATAAGATAGTGGTAGGCTAAGAGAGAGAGAGAGGGGAAAATGTGATGGGAAACTGCATAATTCAGTGGTGCATATTTGTGGAGAAAAGAATTAAAAATAGCTAAAGTGTCACACTTCAATTGTGATAAAAATATTTCTGTCTTTGTAAAAAAAATTTGCAAGGTGGTCCTGAGAAAAAAATGCTGAAATTCGGTATTTGGTGCTTTCAATTTGCGATCAATGAGCAAACACGATCACAATTACATGTACTTCCTTTTTCAATTGAAGTGGTAATGAATATTCATTTGGGGAAAAGCCGGCTTTTTGGTAGTCTGATGTCACAGACTCTTGCCGAAGTTGAGAAAAGCATCAAAGCTGAGATGAAGACTAGCTACATTTTGCATTCATTGGACTAACACATGAGTAATGCTCTTGTATGTTTTTCCTCACAATGTGCCCTTATTACCTCTCTTGATCCTGTATTCTTTCCAGCTGGCATTAGGCTCTTGTTGAAATGGGTCTCACACCTGTAGACTAATTACGCATAAAAGAATCCTTTGTTGGATATTGATTGTAAAGTGTAAACCATGCTGTCTCAGGGAGTTGGCGCGCTTTTGTTGATCTCTATAGCAGCCTGTGTCCCTCTCTGTTGTTCTGTTTCTATGAGCTCTGCGGGCTTTATGGTTCGGCTTATTCAAACTGAAAGGGAGGGAAATTGAGAAAGATAATAATTATTTTGTGTTATCCCTTGTGAAAAGAATTCAAGTGCGTTTTTTTTTTTGGGGGGGGGGGGGCTTAAGGATGCAGTGCTTTTTCACATTAATTTTGTGTTATGTGAACCATTACTTCCCATATGTTCCCCTCCCCTTTTCCTAATACTATCGGACTAAAAGAATTGATTTGTGAATGGTGGAATGAAATGCTCTTGTAAAACTAAACGGTACTCCCACACTATTTCAAAGACACGTAGTGCTGAATTTAATCTTAGTGTGAACCCAACTACATGTATATACATGTAGGTCTTAAATTCAGTCAAAAGTCAATTAAGTTTGAAAGGAATTTGCATCAATATATGAAAGAAAGAAAACGAGCCATTGGGCCCATTTCTATACTTGCGATAAATCTATCTCAAGTGTTTAACTGTACAAACTTTGTTCTAAATTTCAAATGCATTTTCTTGACTAAAAGAAACGTTGACAAATGTCTACGAATAAAAGGTTCATTTTGCTTTAATAACGTATGAAGAAAAAATCCGCAAAACTCACGAGTCAGACACACAAACTAGAAAACTGATTTTGCCTTTATTTTGTTTACATTTCAAACATGTAAATAAATATTAGCGATCCCAATATGGGCAGTGAGTTGCAACCAGATGAAAGCATCATAACACACGTGGCACATGGCAAAATACCAGCATGGTCGTTCGGACTGGCATAGAATGTCACCTTCACACGGCAGGCAGTGAGGAGGCATATGCCATGTGGTATTAGCATAGCATCGGCTGCTGGGCCCCAGTTGGTTTAAAATCAAGTGACCCTTTCATGCAAAAATAATAATGATGCTAGTAATAAGCCGTGTAATCTGCAATTCCTGGTAGGATGTGATATTAAAAAGATTTGTTTCAATGACCCCCACAGACAATCATCCAGATGGGAGTAAAGCTGGCACAGAAAAAAAAGAGGGAAAGAGACACAAAAGTACCCTCTATTATTGAATGGTATAGTGAATTGGCTTTCTTTTGACTGGGTGGAGCATGGCTCTACCAGACACATGAATGGGTATAAGGGCATACTTGGGATTCCACACTGCCTGGTCAATGGGAGGAATTTATTTTTTTGTGAGTTCTTGATCAGGTGACCTCTTAAAGTTATATCATTAGGAAATACTTGAGTGGACACATTATTGTAGTGGGCGTGCACTTTACGTGTACATTGCAATGACATCGCAATTCATCCAATTTGCATGCACAATGTATATTTGCATTTGTTTGTTGCTATGTCCTGCAAGCTCCAAGTCACTAACAACCATCAAGAATGCATGATATTTGATAGCGATTATATTAATATATTAGCCACTGTTGAATTCACTTCAATGGCTGATACATGTAGAAGGAAGTGATGCAGGAGTTTGAAAGAAATGGGAAGAAAAGGACATGCAGTTTGAAATTGTTTGAATATCAGGGTTAAATAGGGAGATTGATGGATAGAAATATATAGAGCAATGAAAGGAAAAAACCAATCATACCATTGGCCTGTGTAATGAGATCATGTCACTGACCAGGGCATGACCATGAGAAAGGTCAACCTTTTAGGTCATGTGTCTGAAACTTTTCCTCTTCTCCGTACCCAAGTCTTTCTCTTTTTTTTTATTTCTCAAGGTTTCAAATTTAGATGGGGTGTATTCTATAAGGAGGCAGGGCATTGGGATAAGCGTAAAAGGGGTTAAGAATGAATGGAATTACTTATTGATTGAATGTGGTTTGATGTGGGGACAAAAGTGATGCTTGAAAGAATGTCCTTTGCCTAATTCTGGTCAATAATACCTCTAATTGTGCTTACAGGGAGGAAGAGAGAGTGAGAAAGAAGAGGGAGGGGGACCGAAAGAGGGGGAGGGGGGTAAGAGAGTTGTTGGGATTGGAAACCTCTGAAATTGGCCCTCGCGCTATCGGTGTGAAAGCATGCTGTATCATCGCCACATTCAGATGGTATTTGCCAATCGGTGAGGAATGTCAGTCATGCCCCATGCTGGTTTCGTAACCATTACCAAACTAGTGTCTGAAAGGCTCTTGTAAGATTACAGCGAGACACTGTTCATACAACAAGAAGACGAAATTGGCCAGCAACGGCCAACAAGGAAACCAAGGGTTTCTTCTCCATTGTCCATGCCAGCAAGGGGGGCAAACATTAGGGAGAATAAGTACACATTGTAGGCCCATACCTTCTTGTATAGTAACCAATCACAATATCCTCAAGAAGAACTATTCTAAAGCATGGGCTTGCCCAGTTCGAAACCCTAGGGCCAAATCATTCCTGGGATGTGGGCTGAAAAACCCAAGTAGGAATAGGTTCTAGCCAAGGTTGTCTGGTCAGTTTGGTCACCTCTGTTGCACTGGTGTCTGGGGCCAGATCAATCTGATATTCCAATCAATCATTTTATAGCAAGGGTATCTTCGGTGAACTGCGCTGGTTTAGCTGGTTATGCTTTTCATTTTTTCCCTAAGAAATTGTTTACATGTAGGCCTAGTTATTTGTGTCAGTAGGAGTGGAACTAGAGAGGCAGGAGGAGGGGTTAAGGATAATAGGACCCCAAAGTAGT
The DNA here is from genome assembly GCF_037042905.1 of Lytechinus pictus. Taxonomy (NCBI): domain Eukaryota; kingdom Metazoa; phylum Echinodermata; class Echinoidea; order Temnopleuroida; family Toxopneustidae; genus Lytechinus; species Lytechinus pictus. The sequence goes on along the minus strand of NC_087255.1, from coordinate 18,945,146 downwards.
GTCCATTTGCTCCAATTCCATTACTACATAGAAAGGTAATGATGTGTGATGAAATGTATGTACTCCGCTGCTTCGTACATTGATTTTTCTTCTTTGAAAACAAAGTATTGAACAAAAACATCAATCCCACTCATCTGGTGAAATTTTTGAATTGTACAAAAAATGAACACCAACATGTACTCCATATGGAGAAAATCTAAAGAATTAAGAAAAAAAAGCATCTCCAAATGTACAAGCAGTTTCAAGAAGGAAAAAAAAACACCATTTACATTTGTAGCCTCTTTCCATTAAACTTTTATTTCCTATTTCCTCAAGTGAATTTAAGTACACCTAAATAGTGCAGTATTGGGGAGTGTTTAGGGTTGCTGAGAAAGCAAGAAACACCAGGCGATGGTCTAGATATCAGTGAACTCTACAGATTCTGCTACATGCCCTTGAAAGAATTTTTTTTTTAAAAGCTGTCAAAAACAAAACAATATGTAGGGCCTATTCCCAATAATCCAGATACATCTACATGTAGGCCTATATATCTCTGATTCTTTTAAACACAGCACTGCAATTTATCAATCCTATGTTTTTTATTGAGGTGTTTGATTAATGAAATAAAAACAATTGAAGTAGATTTTTTAGGATTTAAGAAGGGAGTCTGAATCATAAGACTACCTTTCAAAGTGCCGAGTACTTTTCCACCATCTGCTCCGTCATGGTATGCTAACATCATTTAGACTCGCCCAGCAAAATTGGCAACATGTCCGCTCTGATTTTCGAAAAGCAATTTTGGAAACTTGGGAAAAACAAAACGATTGAAAATGTACCTCTACAATACGTGCATGTACATCAGTGTATATGAGCATGCGGGCAGCATTTTTATTTTCCCAGGATATCAAATTAAGTTTGAGCTTGCAAATGATTATACATGTAAATGTAGACCTTAAAATAACTTCTAAGGTTCATATCACGTAACAGTAACAATTAATACTGTAATATGTAATATAAGACTTCCGGCAAAGAACGGACTGCTGTCTTATAATTGGGTGTTTGAATTTGTAATTCAAGGCATTATTGAAGGATGTCTTGTTTAATTTATTCCTCCGTGCTGGTACTTGTCAGTTAACTGTACCGTCTTTTCTTTCAATGACCCTATCAGATTGTGTCCTTTCAGAGGTCATTTACTGTTCTTAGTGCAAAGAGGTGCACTGAAGTATCAGATGAACCTGCATTTTTTGCTGAAGTGTGTCTCGGTTTCATTTTTGTAGACTGGTTGTAGACGTGGATATGTTCTTCAGAGAAAAATTGACACTATGTATATTTTTCTAAAGTGCTCTGAATTAAAATTGGTTTTGCATGTAGTTGCCTTTTAAAGATATATTTCATGGTTTTTATTGGGATTGAATAGGATGACTTTATAGAAAGAGATCAAAGTAGACAATATGCCTTCTTTCCATCTGCCACACTTAAACATAAATTAGATTTTGTCTGGAGATGCTTTCCACCGCAAGTGTTTAAATCATGTGACTAGCAAAATGCACGATGAGACTCCTTCCTGTTGAATTCTGTCTTGACAGAGCGTACATTTGTGTGTCTCTGACGCAAGATGCTTTATTAGGCATCTAGTTGTAAACAAGGGTATTGGAGCACTTGGGCTTAGAGATGCCTTTTGAGCACCGTACTGCCACCCTCGGGGCATGAGACATGACGTAGGTGTACGATATAAAGACGGCTCCTGGTTAGAATGAAAGGGTGATGTTGAAGTCAGATGGAAATTGTGTGTGAGGGAGTGTGTGTCAGCGGTGTAGCATCAGGGATGCCTCTTTTTACTCATAATATCGGCTGGTTGATTGCTTCACAAGATACAGCATTGATGCAAGAGTGAAGTGAAGGAATGACTTCACATTTTAAATCATTCATGAGAGCCTGTTTGTCCGGTATTGGGGTAGGGAGGTTGACATTGGTTAAGAGGGTAAAGAGGGGGGGGGGTAGCCTCTTGTCGAGGCCCTGGCGGCTGCTTCCCGAGCGAAGCGAGGGCTTTCCTAATTCGCGAAGCGAATTAGGCCTGGCGCGAGCCAGGGCCTCTTGACATCTGAACTGAATTATATATTCATGAGGAACGTCTTCCTAATGAATATACATGAGTCATGACATTACCGGTCACCGAGTAAACCAATGAAATGTCAGAGCTGTTTCGTCTTGGGTTAAGGTTCGGAATACTATATAGTAGTCCACTATTCTGCAGGGGATTCATTTAATTGCGGGACACTAAAGGGGATATAACCAGCAAAATGTTACAAGTAGTGGTACTACTACTACTACTACTATTACTACTGGCCGTAACAGACCCATCACCGCCCCGAAACTTCCCGGGAGATACTGCTCAGCCGCTGGTCAGACTCGAGTCAACTACCAGCAACTCCACCCCAGCTTCCCTCACTGCACTGCACAGCGGAGATCGATAATCGACGCCCCGGATCGACCGGTGGAATCGCATGAAATATTACATTTTTTCCATATCCTGTGGGTAGATTCACAAAGACATCTCGTCCTTTCAGTGCAGAGTTAATTTCATCGACTTGCAAATCCTTAAATCGGTCGATATTCAGCGTTTTAGAGGCATATTCAGTGCTCTTTGATATTTCGTCGTCACTCTTCGCCAAGAATCCAAGGGTCGCCATTCAAGATGAGCTCATGAATATTTAATATGACGTCATAGCAGCTCGCGCTCTCATTGGATGATTTTCACCGACCAGTTTTTGGTCGGTGAATTGGTAAAAACAATAAAAAACAAAAGAAAGTCGGTGAAATTCGGGTCAGATGTCCAGAGGCCCTGTCTCGCGGCGCTCTGCTTCGCTCTCTCTCGTGCTTTGCCATGTTCGCTCGGAAAGCAGCTGACAGGGCCTCGACAAGAGGCTAGGGGGGGGGTGGCTGCATAGTCAAACCTTGCCTGTACATGTAGATGTATAGAACATTGTGGAAGAGTAGTTAATATTCTAGTGGTGATCTTGTCTGTGTCAAGTAGCATTGCTTCTCTGGCCTACAAGGGTGGTTAGGCCAGGAAATGATATTCCTTTATGCAATGTGTACATGAGCAGTATGCCCATCATGTAGATGTTTTTCTGCAACAAACCCATGGGCAATTTTCCCAGTCAAAATTTTGCGGATGATACGTGGAAGCAGAATGATTTCATAAGTGCACATTGTGCAATTCTTATGCCTGTGAATAAAAGACGAAATTGATTTAAACAAGACCAAGATATAAATGCAATATTAGCATCGTATTAAGTTCCATATAAAAAGGAGTTGGAACAATTCAGGCTTGTAAGTTGTAAATTAGGACGATTAGATATTTATTGGAAAACAATGGATTTGATAGAACAAAATAAAAAAGAAAAGAGTGTTAGTGCATTAAAACTTTACATCAAACTATCCACATAATTTGCTTCCTTATATGGTAATGACTTGAATCACACAACCTCATTTTTAGACTTTTTTCTTCATTTTTTTTTTCATTCTTTATAGGTGCTTTCCTGATTCCATACATTGTGATGCTTCTGTTTGCTGGTCTGCCTCTTTTCTTCCTGGAGCTGTGTTTTGGTCAGTACAGCAGCAGTGGGCCCATCAGCGCATGGAGATCTGCCCCACTGATGAAAGGTCAGTATCTAATTCATATCCCTTGTGTGACAGTTTGTTGAAATTGGACTTGTGGTGTAGGAGTGTCACTTTGGCATAACTGAAAGTACAGAGTGCAGGAACAGTTGTAAGTGCAATTTATTTAGGGAAACTGACAATGTCTTTCAAATGACCACACAGCAAAAGTAGTGATGCAGGAGTCAGCAGCCATGTTTTGAAGAGGAATTAATATGATAATACTATCACTGTCCTGATATAGGGCGAAATATTTATCACACTCCTGCAGCATGTGCATTCCCATGTCATGAGGTGACCTTTAGGTAATGTATTTGACCCTATCTTCTGTCACTGCAGGTGTTGGGTATGGCATGGTGGCCGTGTCAGCCTGGGTGGCCATCTACTACAACGTCATCATCACCTACACCATCTTCTACATGTTCAAGTCCATGACGTCCTCGCTGCCGTGGATCGGGTGCCACCACGAGTGGAACACGCCCTTCTGCAGCGAGCTCGTGGAGGAGTGCATGGAGAACGGCGGCATCATGACAGATAACAACACCTGCATCAACGTCTCCAACATGACCATGGATGAGAGGAGCCAGTACAACGTGTCCTTCGACGGCAACGTCACCTTGTCCTTCGAGGACCCCCTCCAGGAGTTCAGGAGACGCCCAAGCGAGGAGTATTACAGGTAAGAAACACTCCCCCTTCCTTACTCCCCCCATCCCCCATTAACAAAATCCTAAGGGTCGTCTACAGAAGGGGTCCGAGGTCACACAATTAATTGTCTTTATTTATACCCCCTGTTGCTTTCTTGTAGGCATGGCGTTTTGCACGACTCTGGTGATATGGGATCATTTGGTTACATCATCTGGCAGTTGGCCCTCTGTCTTCTCCTCGCCTGGACTCTTGAGTTTATTTTTCTCGCCAAGGGCGTCAAGTCCTCTGGAAAGGTGGGTATTCCCCCCTCCCCCTTCTCTTCCCTCTTATGTTTCAGCTGGGAATCTCTCTCAGTGCTTCACACGGTTTGTATGACTGTTATGTTGGCAGAAGTCTGCCTGTAATGATTTATTCTGATTATGAATTATTTATTAACACAGGATTCCTATGACAATTGCTTGTGAATGATGGCATTTTCAAATATGTCTGTGTCTTTGACGATTAATTCATTTGAGTTTGATTAATGTACATGTACTTTAATCTTCCAATTGGCAATATCACATTGTTTGCTGGCAAGCACTGGAATCCAAACATTGTGACAACGTTTAGGGAATGAAAAACCTTTTACAACATCAATACATTGATAATCAGTACAGTTCAATCAAACAATGCTATTTTCAAAGAAATGAAACATGTAGATTAGGTGTATTATGATAAGCTGGAATTCCTTTGTGGCACAGAGCGGTGTCGCTCCCCTGCTGAGGACCCCTGTGCTTGATGGGTGTCACATCCCATTGAAAACCATGGTGCATGGCGAAAGGTGCAATACGTCATCATCGTCTCCTACCAACAGTGTCTATACCATAGTCTCACCATTCTTCCCTATGGAACCATCTTGATGATTTCACACTTCAAAACATGATGTGTGTAAACTTCATGAAAAAAAATACCAGACACGCGACAAATAACAGTATGGTATTTGCAAAGCACCCAATTTTAAAGGTAAAATATGATACAAAGTTGTGAAATAGAGTGATGGTGCTATAACAAAATGATTTCTTCTTTATATCCCTAGGTGGTATGCAGGATCCTGTACCCAATGTGTTTTATTAAAGTTGATTTATTTCACCATCTCAGGTACTGTTATTGCTGCCATTATTGCTTTATGAATATCATAATCCTTTATGAAATCACATTCACATGCCTTTTCCGTCTTGTTTTCATTGTCAGGTTGTTTACTTCACCGCCATCTTCCCCTACATCGTCCTTGTAATTCTCCTGGTTCGAGGAATGACTCTACCCGGTCACATGGACGGAATTCTCTTTTTTATCAAGCCGCGATGGGAGCTGCTCAAAAACCCCAAGGTTAGTGCAATATCCAATCATTGATCCTTGTCCATTTTGACTCCTCGGCCCAAGTTGGTGAGCAATGGTCTATGGCTGTTGAATGACAGCCTGCTCTGTGTTTCATGAAAGGACCTGTCCCATGTTCTATCCAACAAAGGGCGTTTCATCAGACAGCTGCCATGGTAACAGTCAGACACTTGTACTTCTCAGCCAATCAGGAAAAGTTGTCAGATCTGACAAGTCATCGTATCAGGCCACAAATGTTGATGAAACGTTCTGAAATCCTGCTGTTAGACAGCCCAAGTCCTTGTGTGAGAGCACCAGAAGAGTGATGTGAAATACCTTTTTGAGTCGACAGCCCTATATTGGTGAGGTAGTTGATCCTTGTTTCTTTCTTTTCTTGGTTGGTTACCTCTAACAGGTGTGGAAGGATGCTGCTGTACAGATCTTTTTCTCACTCAGCGCATCATGGGGAGGTCTTATCACGCTTTCATCCTACAACCGCTTTAAAAATAACTGCATGAGGTAAGAATTAATCACCAATCTCGTCCCAATTTCATTTCATTCAGGAGGTGAGAAAGCTTGAAATACGGTTACCTTGGGTAGTGTAATGCCATGTCGATCAAGATTAATAAGTCTCTTTGAGTGTAGAGTCATGTTGCATTCTGTTCATATGTTATATCTTTATTTATCAGTTTATTCCTTTGCTTTTGATGTGACCCAGATCAAAGCTCTCAGAAATTCTTCTTAAAAGCACACATGAATGGTTGCCAGTTCAAGGCGACTCAACTCTCAAACGTTCATACATATTTTAGTGCAAGTGTTTATTATATTGTAATATACCAGTTCGTAGTTACTTCATGGATAATTTTGGTCAAATGACCTTTCATTTATTTCATTAAGATAGGCAGATTTCAAAGCAAGATATTACGTAAGCATGCCTTACATAGCAGGATGAAGAAATTGAATAGACCAGGTGACTAGAATAGCACATCAATTAACAGTTAATCTATGAAGGTATTTGTTGCATATCTACTTTGAATGCATATATAGCATGTTTACAATGTACTTGGCAAACTGTGAAATACCAGTCGTTCGTGGACGCATTATTGTATTTTTAGGGATGTAAATGAAAAACACAATTCAAAAGAATATATGAATAATCGAGACATCTAAGTCGGTGCTTATCTCATTAAATTTTAAAATAATACCATCATTGATTTTGATTATTGTTTTTGTTCATTCTAGGGATGCCCTCATTGTACCTTTACTAAACTGCGCCACCAGCATATTCGCAGGTTTCGTAATCTTCTCAATCATGGGATACATGGCTCACGAACTTAAAAAACCAGTTTCAGAGGTGGTCGACGAACAGTTTGGTCTCGCTTTCATCGCTTATCCAGAAGCCGTTGCTAGGTTACCAATTTCGCCGCTTTGGGCTTTCCTCTTTTTCTTTATGCTTATCACCCTTGGTTTAGGATCACAGGTAAGTCTGGAGATTTTTTTAAATTTTTTCTTATGTGCATCATATGCTTTATTCAAAGTAATTGAGCCTAAACGTGATTGGATGTTTGAAGAAAACATTTGGAACATAACATCAAATTTCATTCATATTTTGGTTGGAGCAGAGCTAAATGTATATAGAATATGAAATTGATGTGATGTGAAAGGTTAATGAATGATACAAAAATAATATCTTGACTTCCTATATTGAAATAGTAGATCATTCATAAAAATTGCTCATAAAAGGGACACATTTGAAATGAAAGTACATGTATTAGAATGATGATTTTTATTTCTCCAGTCGACACATCAATTTTTTTGTAAATATTTTTAAACCCATATTTCTCTTCTCTTTTCTCCCTATGCCCCCCCAATCTGCAGCTCTGTATAGTTGAAACAGTAGTCACGTCAATTGCTGATGAATTTAATCTGAGGAAAAAGAAAATCTTCGTTTTGGGAGGATACTGCATTATTGCATTTTTCCTTGGTTTAATATGCGTAACACAGGTGAGATACCAAGCAATTTTTTCAGTCTGTTTCATTTGAATTTCACCTATTCATAGTCAAAAACTTGGGAGAGCCCTTTTAGAACCTCTGTCAAGTCTTATCCTAATATGTAACTTGGTAAAGTCGTCTTCACCACATCATTTCCATTACCTCTCTGTCAATTCTGCCATCTTGGTAGGCTCTGGGTAAAATAAGATTCTACTTAATTCATCTACTGCCTTTCATCTTTGGAAGCTGGTCAAGATTATGAGATTGATTTGTAGAGATTACGAAATAGATTGTCCAGTTTATGAATTAGATTGTCGAGAGTATGCATTAGATTGTCAAGATTATGAAATTAAAGGGTGAATACCAATCATAGTCCTAAAAAAATATACTTCCACCAGCTTAGAAGACGATTGATTATCAGATTCTCAGAGTTCATAAGAAACGTAAAAGGTCCACCTTACACCATGAAATGTTATGGATAAATAATCCAACATAGATGAAGATTCTTCAAGATCTCGAGATTTACTGCTGGAATCGTTTTGAATCTTAACCATTGCATTCTCTCATCTGTGCAGGCTGGTAATTACTGGGTTATTCTTATGGACAAGTATGCCGCCGACTTTGCGCTCTTAATCTTCGGAATGTCGGAGTGCATCGGTCTTGGCTGGGTGTACGGTGTCAAGAACTTCACCAATGACATCAGGTCCATGCTGGGCGACAGGATCGTCGACAACGTCTTCTTCAATTGGTGGAAGCTCAACTGGTGTTTCCTTACACCTGCTGTGCTATCAGTAAGTGTATAAACCAAACTTTATTCTTGTGTCTTTGAAGCTGCAAGCCTTCGGGGCTTCTGAAACAGTCACCTACCTCTGTTGGAAGTAGATCCATTGTATTCATTTGTTTATGTCATGTTTGCATAGAAGACAGAGCACTTTCATTGACAGGCAATCAATACACAATGTAGAATAAAAGGAATACAAGTACAAATGTGTGGAATTTACATAGGTCATAGGCCTGTCAAATGCTACTCCTGGACAGGTGGATACGGAAGAAGATTTGTGAAGTTCTTTTCCATCTGACCTTTACTTAATATGTTGAGGATAGGTTCTCTGAATGATAGGACAAGCTTCTTGAATAGCCACTAATCGTCCACCTTGTCTTTGTGTTTCCTCTTACGCAGTTTGTGATGTTGTTCAGCTGGATCTCCTGGGAACCCCCTATGGCTACCGAGACCTACCCCTTCCCTGACTGGGCACACGCACTCGGCTGGCTTTTAATTCTCTCTGTCATCATGTGGATCCCTTTGTACTGGATTTATGCCTTCATCAAGGCCAAGGGTGATACCTTCAGGGAGCGACTAAGAGCCATGGCTACCCCAACAGACTCCTGGGGTCCTATGGTGATGTCCAACCGCCAACATGCCTGGGATGTCCACACGAGAAACGGAACCAGCATGGGAGGTCAACTACATCTTGACGATGTCAAGTCATCGCCAGGCCCATCTGCCGTCTACGTCCCCACCGCCACAACGGATTCCGTTTAGTTGCAATAAAGTACTGACACTCAAAGACAGACTGGAAACTCTCTAATACAGGAGCGAGAGTCCTTGACCTTTTAAAAATCTTTGCAATTGAAATAGTGGAATGGGAATTTGGACTCTGCTAACTGTTCAAATCGTACGCGATGGTGTGCTGCTCCTTTCGGTGGAAGACTGCCGCCGGATCGATGGGTTTCCATGCTTGGTATGCAGCTCCCACGAGGATGAGCACACAAGAAGGCTCATCGCTCTACCTATCAAGCCAAGTTTTGTTGAGAAGCCATGTGCAATGGTTCAGCAATTGAGGAGAAACGGTGAATACGATTGTTGGGAGATACCGACGGAAAAGGAAGCAGTCTGGGAAGCCACGTTACACCTCTGGTGATGCAGGCTTCCCCATGCTTTCGGCCGAACTACGGGGCCGTTACATAAAAGATGGAGAAACAGCTCCTCGGCCAGTATTCAATACAGGGTTTTGCTACCTCTTTGTGTTTTCTCATCAGCGTGTCATACATATTTGGTCATTCAGTGTACCAAGTTTGTTTTAAAAGAGAACTCATTCATCCTTTACCCTACATTTTGCAATTAACCAAGACTAGACACACACCGTAGTAATGTCCAGCAGGTCTGATAAAGTTCAACTCATAATCGGTAGCAGGAGAGAAGAAACTTTGACATTTTTTTTTTTTTGGAGCAGGGTAATTGTTAATGTATTTATTTTTCCAATTTTTAAGTTCATTTTTGTGTGAGAACATATTTGCCCTGAAATGTATATCCTGTATTTGTAAATAAACTCTTATTATCAAGACAATTTACCCTCCTCGACACCTTCAAAGATATATCCTTATAAGTGCCTCTTTTATGTGGTAGCAGTTAGATTTTCTATCATTATTCTTTGCTTTATTAGTTGTCTTTAATGAAGGGAAAAAATGATCCATATTGAAAAAAAGAAAAGTGAATCCATTTAGGTACCAATGTTTTCGTTAAACCGTTTAAAGAGTTGAATGCAGGTTTATTGAATTGTTCCTTTGCATGTTGCTAGGTGGTGGAGGCAAATGCTTATTTATTGGGGGAAAAAATTATGGAATTGAAAAATTATAGAGAGATTTATATATATTACAGACATAGAAAGATGATAAAAATATCCCTCCATACATTCCAAAAATGTAGTATTGCCGCTTTTTCTGGTTTTTAGCAGCCAAGGTATGACTTTGAAATTAGTGTTGAAGGAAATTATTAGCCTTGAGCTTTGAGAAATAAAAATAGATGAAAAATTAAATGTCCATATTGAACAAAAAAAAATTGCACCTGTAGGATGACAAAGTGTGTGCCTGTTTGTATATAGAGTGTATTATAGTGTGAATAGTTGTATATAGAAATGTGGCAAATTTTGCTGCCGTCGACGACAAATCATATGCTCAGGTTCATTATTGAAAAATATGAAACGCGAACTTCTTCGTTACGACTGTCCTTGTCCAAGAGCATCGAGTATTCAAGGCACTTCCCATCATTTAGCAGAACGAATAGCAAGCCTGATGGCCTACGGCTGTCTCGTTTTCTTTTACATTTGCAATCAAAATGGTGAAGAATTTTGACAGTTCATCAGACTGTCCCTACTGATGTCCAGTCATAAAGCAGTTCCTTTTTGTAACATACATGATATACATATTAAAATTAAGATTATTTTTGAGAAGTGGAAAATATTTACACAGCAAACACTAGGGTTTATACCATCTTGAAGTGATCACTGATATGTGTTTTTTCTTAAAGTACATGTTTAGTAGCTGTTTGCATTGATGGTGATTTAAGAAAAAAACGATGCAAATTAACGAGTCAGTTATTACAAGTGTCAAAGCTTAGTCATGTATGTAGATGAACACATTTTGGTGTGGAAGGACTTCTGTGAAGTGTTTCAGATCTCCATTTCTGCATGGCCAATTTGCTGATCATCGACCGCTAGGGATTTCCCCTTCTGCCAGTTTACTGGCTAACTTTGTCCTTGATAAAAAAAAAACTGCGCCTTGCAGCTAAATTCAAATCTCTAGTGGTATTTCTTCAACTAGTTCCGTGATTTGCGTCCAATTGTCTTTGGAACACCTTGGTCAAGTCTTGGGGACTACAGTGTAGTGTATTTGCCTATTAGTGGCATGTTAGCACTGTATCGTTGAGCTGTACTGAAGATGAAATGTTTATACAGGCATATAATGCTAAAGAAATCTGTAAATATCCAATGTTTGGTAACTCCATGGCCTGACATAGTGTATATACTACATCTATATAAAAAAAGAAAAAGTAACAAAAAAAAATATATAAACAATCAAAGTGAGAAGAAAAAAACATAAAAAAATAAAAAATATATACAAAAAAATAGCTTAGATGCAGCGAGTTATACATTAACTTACAAACTGGTATTGATTAAAATTGAAGATGAAAAGTAAAATTTTTATTGACATTACTTTGCTAAAAAAAACATCGTGAGCAGACTTGAATGAATTGATAATTTTCTGTCCCTCTGAATATTTTTTTAGTAATGTTACATAAGTGTGCTACCTAGTTTTCTACACATGTTTATTCTTGTGCATGTTTTTCCCTATGGTTGGCAGTTTTGAAACTGATGGAAAGTCGTTGCTTTTGCATACTTCATTTTAGATTTTAAAGCTTTTGTTGCTTTTTATATAATATTTTGAAGTATTAGCTCTTAAATGGCTGACAAGCAGTATATATTAAGCCAATGTTGTGCTAACAAGCCAGCAAATTATTTGTTTGACATACGCACCAAAGAACAGGCCAGGCCAATATTTTATTTTAATCTCCATCATAACTAGCCATCATTTTATGTTGAGTTTCTAACGGGCCATTATCGTTCAAAGGAAAACCATATCTTTCTTGTGTTATTTCTATATTTACCAAATGAATATGGTAATTGATGCAAATTCCTTCCAAAGTCGCAAGTGCACAAAAGGGTTACTTGTAAACTTAGCTATCCATGTCTTGTACATAGTATGCAGCGTTGTATTGAGATGTATGATTTGAAAGTTTGGATGGCCAAAACTTGGAAAATAATTGCAATGCATTAAGTATCAATGCAATCTCTGAATGAGGAGAACGGGATTATTATCTCTTTAGAATTTGTCGGTAGGGCTGAAAATTAATTTCAGAACCAAGCTTTCATGGGCACTATGTCGTATAAAGCATATCAAGAGACCACTGTTTTTCAAAGAATCCTTTCTCATTTTTCTACCATTTTATTTATAGACAATCTTGGTCTTCCAAAGTCCAATTTTTATTGAAAACAAAATCTGACTGTAAGATGAACTTGCTTTTTTCTTTCGACAAGATCTTTTTAGTTTATTTTTTGTGCTAGATTTGAGTCCAAAGCTGAAGAGGTTTGGAATGATCATAATTTCAGGGTTCTGTAGGCTGCGTTTTAAAAGTTATAATGTATTTGTTCAACAGTTATAAATATGCGGAGCAATAAGTTATAGATCCTGGTTGGGTGAGGTGAGAAAGGAATTCATAGAATTTTCTTGTTTCCAGTTAACTCCTGGGTTAAGCTGAATATTAAGATGTTCTTTGAACTCTATACACCTGCCCTCTCAACTTCAGGCTGAATTTTTTCATATCCATTAGGTGTTTTGTTCCAACAATGGTTACAAATTATATTTGTTGACTTTTTTCAAAAAACTAGAGATGTATAATGCATTCCATTTTTGAAAATGGCTTTCATTATCACACATTCATATTCTCAGTTGTGTGGACTTTTGATTTTTGTCACAAAACCGAACTGATCAAATAAAATCCCGCCCTGCCAAGAATTCAAACATTCAACCCGAAGTATTACAAAACTTATATGGAAGAACATCTACTGGCCAAAGAAAATGATTTTGCTTCCTTTGCTCATTGCCAAGTTGTCTATAAACAAAAACCCTTTGAAAGTTTGATACAGAATATTTTTTTCATTTCAGATTTGGGAATTGGAAGGAAATCGTGTTATTTGCATTTTAATAATGTTTTGAATGGCATACAATTTACAAGTATTTACCCCATGTTCATTAGAAATAAAAATGTTTTCTAAAGTTAAGTTCCAAATCTGAAAAAAGGAAGAATATATTGCAGACTAATTGTTTGTAACCTGCTGTGTGAGATATATACCTAGTATACACAGTCGAGTCACCATAAAACAGTCAACGCTGTAATTGTGAGCGAATGTTCTTATACGGAGGGTATCGGTTGAAGGAATTTTGCACACATAGTGTGATGTTGAGTGGTTGCATGAGGTAGCACCCACATATAATCTTTGATTTCTGAATTCCTGCTTCACGGTATGACCGTCACTCTGAAGGTTTGCAAAATCTTCATGTGAATTTACCAACATTTCTTGATGGTCATTTTATCCTCGACTCCGTAACAAATCTCCTGAATCATTAAAAAAAAAGATGATATCAATATTTATGTTATGGTCAGTGGTCTGCTATACAGGGTCATAAATGATATTATATTGTATGTAGTGATGTAACTTATTGAACGAGTTAACTTACATTGTGTACATTTGTATATTTCCATTTATATAAATGTAGAGATGACACAGTTGTAAAGAAATTGGTTCTTTTTTTCTCCCCTTTCTATCATCGAGTAGGATACTGAGTAGTGTATATATTATGTCTTGTAGTTAATCATAGATTCTCTCTTTTGTTATTTTTTTCCTATTCATGCTACAAGTAATTGAATAAAATTTTATCTTTTTGTCTTGGATATGGCTTGTCAGAATTTGCATCTGTCGTTTTGGGAGTGAAGCGTCAATGACGGCAAAATTGAAGTGATTTTGGGAGTAAATGCATTGGTAGGAGGGTGAAGATGATGGGAATGATGATGGCGATGATGATGGTGATGATAGTGGTGATGGTGATGATGATTGTGGTGATGATAATGGTGGAATGGTGATGATGGTGGTGATGATGGTGGTGGTGATGATGGTGGGAATGGTGATGATGGTGGTGGTGATGATGGTGGGAATGGTGATGATGGTGGTGATGATGATGATGGTGGTGATGATGATGGTGGTGATGATGGGGATGGTGATGATGAAGATGGTGATCATGATAATGGTGATGATGATGGTGATGATGGTGGTGGTGATGGTGGTGATGATGGTGATGATGGTGGTGATGATGGTGGGAATGGTGATGATGGGGATGGTGATGATGATGAAGATGGTGATGATGATGGTGATCATGATAATGGTGATGATGATGGTGGGAATGGTGATGATGGTGGTGGTGATGGTGGGAATGGTGATGATGGTGGTGGTGATGATGGTGGGAATGGTGATGATGATGGTGATGATGATGATGATGATGGTGGTGATGATGGTGATGGTGGTGATGATGGGGATGGTGATGAAGATGGTGATGATGATGATGGTGATCATGATAATGGTGATGATGGTGATGTTGAGGATGCTGCTGATGATGATGATGGTGACGATGATGGTGAGGATGGGGAGGGTGATGCAATCATTTTTTTTTAGCTGGTTGAAATAATTTTTCATGAAGTATTAGCCTAAGGAGATGAATTGAGATCGTTTGTACACATAGTCTACTTCTCTGAAGGAAAACCCATGAAATTGATAAGTTTTAATTAGGTTTTGTGGTTTGCAAATGAAGTAACGATAGTAGACAGTGAAATGAGAGTGAAAATTATTTAACAGATGCTGCTGTTGATGGATTGTAAAGACTCATTTGCGAGTTGGAGTGAAGATCTCGTTGTCAACGAATTTGCGGGAAGTAATCGGTAGTCTACATGTATGTACTTGATAGTCCCAAGATAGGGACTGCTTATTTTTTGCAATCCTGAAACACAAAAACCCAGAGCTTCAGATGGCATTGCACTTCGGTCAGTTCATGGTCTCAAGCCATGATTGAAATGATAAATGCAAACCAAAGTGCATGAAATAGTTTGACTGTATCATTTCAAACGAAAGAGGGCAGTATTGCTCTTTAACAGTGTGATCTCTAAGAGATGAGCAATGAATTTAATTGTAGACACGAATCCATTCTGTTTTTTTTTTCTATTATAAGGGCAGATATTGCCACAACCCCAATTTACACATATCAGGCTCATCATATTGTTAGCAACCTCATTTTATCATCACCACTACCACCCATTATCTAAATGATCATCACCACCATCAGGGTCATCAACTCCGTGATCATCATTAACATAATCTTTATCATCACTGTCAACACATCACAGCATCATTGTCGACATAATCACTACTAACCTCATTAAAATCATCAATCATCGCAATTATCATCAGGATCATGATCATCACTATCATCCTCATCGACACAATCGTCTCCACCACCACCACTATCATAGTCATCATCACCACCAACACCACCACCACCATCATCATCACCACTACCACCTCCTTCATCCTCATCATTGGACATTGGTGGCTCAATGGTAGTGTGCCCTCCTCATAAACAGAAGGTCGTGGGTCTGGCTGAGTCATTCCAAAGACTTAAAAAACAAGACCTTCTGCCTTCTTGTCCGGTGCTTGACTTATTAAAATTGAGATGGGAAACAATAACATTATGTTTAATCGAGAAGGGCAATATTAACATTAAGTTATGCAGGGCTTGCTGGATTAACAATTCATTTGAGCTGAAGTCATCATCATCACCATCATCATCATCATCATCACCACCACCACCACCGCCACCACCATGATCACACACATAATTCTAATATCAAAGATAGGTACACCTAACAATAATTTACAATAAATCATTCATTCTTTGTTTATTGTATAGAAAATATTTATTTCATATTCAGCTGCTTATAATGTTATATAACAATTTCAAGTGAACTCTATCTTTGATCTACAAAGCAAGGGAGAAACTGATTATTTTAAAACTTTTAAAGAACTATTCTAAAAGTTTATTGCACAACATATCATTCATTTGCAAAGACACCAAACCTCAAATTTGTTTTTTTTCACCAATTATTTAACCCCCAAAGTACATGAATTATTTTTTAGAATAAGTGAATATCTGTAAATAGCTTCTGTCATTATTCAATAAAAAATACATCCAACATCAAAATTTTGTTTTTCATCAATACTTGAAACAGCAAAGTACAAGTTTCTCTCTTTTTTTAAATTGATTAATTGCAAATTTTCATGCCTTTTCTTTTTTAAAATTATTTGTATGATAAAAAATCAATTACATGATTTATCAAAAGTTTAGACCAACTAATAAGCTACTGCCTTTGGAAAGTCACATGGTAATTTATTGACTCTCGCTCTTTTGAAATAAATTTAAAAGACACTCAATGTGAACCACAAAGTTTTTTCTGGCAAACAAAGATTGAATTATGAAAGAAACAGTTTTAAAGTAATTTGAAAATGTTAATTCTAATGCATCAAAGAAACGGTGGATGATGTTATTCTAATTTAAAAAAAAACAATGATACGGAAATTGACTTACTTCCAAGTGTATCTTTCCTTGCTATATTTTTCTTAAAGAAACTAAAATGAGACTTTGAAAGCTAACATTTTTAAAGAAAAATATTCTAACAAAAACCAACTAGATTTCCTTTTTGGGGTTTAATGGATTCATGCAAATAACCCTAAACCATCCTTATTTGTCTTTTTATCCTCTTAAATTTGGTGTTGACATCTTCATTATATTTGCAGCATGCATGTATTCTAGCACTGACATATTAAGATTTCAGAAATGGTAACTCCAACACACCGCCAAAATCTTACAGACCCCACCCACTAAGTGGGTGTGTCCAGCTGATAGCATTTGGTGGGAGGTTGCGTCCCCTTGACAGTGGTCCTATGGAGTACTCTCAGCCCCACCCGCTCCACCGAGTCCTGGGTCTGGGGCGTCGCCTCATGACCGACGGCTAGATTATCTGAGATTATGAAATCCCCGACTTGCCACTGCAAAGTGATGAAAGAAAATGAGATGAAAATCAAAGTCCCATGAAATGTCATGGGTTTTATGCGATTATTGGTAAGTAATATTTCTATGTTTTTATCCAATTCTGGATATTTGCATAATTATTTACTAATATTGAAAAAAAAGAATCATAACCATGCAGTTTTACAAAAGGACATATCACTATTGGAACACATATTAAGCAATTGAATTGGTACGAGTGTAAATTCGAAGTTCATTAAGTTATTAAATGCAGGTATTATTATCAATGCTACATGTAGTCCATCCCATGGTAACATGCACACAGTTTTCAGTCTTTGCAATGGATTAGATATTGTTCTGATTTCTGAAATTGACATCTTTAATTGCCCCAAAACATTCAGGAATGTTGGGAGACAGTGACGATACAAAATTAATTTCATATGAAATTTTCCAAAAAACAAAATTACAAAGTACCATAACACTGAGCCCCTGACAGTTTTGTAGTACACTAGGGGTTATTGATCTATCTCTGCTAACTACCAAAATATTTTTTGCCATCAATGTAGTCAATTTTTTTTAGGTTCAGCCTATTTTCAACTCTCATTTTTTTCTCGATTATTCATTCTGATGAGGAAAGAGCAGCAATTTCTGAGTTTTTATATCTCCTACTAACAGCTAGCTAATATGAAAAGAGTGTCCTCGGTGACTTTCCATGTCTTTGCAAAACCTGACGTGGTGTTTTGGGAAGTTATCAAACTTCCCTGCTTGGTAATATTCTATTGAATACTGTATTATTATAGGCCTTTCTGCCATGTATTAAAAATAAATATTTTGGTCTGCATGATTTTAATGTGCAATATCAGAGTTTATATCTAATAGTGGGCCACATTTCTCATGAATTCTGTAATCTCATTGGTCGATTTGATTGCGAGACAAACCCGTATTTACCTATTTTACTTGGTCACAAAGATGAAACAGGTAATATGAGCCTGTATCACCCATTTGTTGTTTAGCTGTTGTTGTTTTAATGTTGTTTTCATTGTTACGTGGGGAACGCGCATGCCCAGTGCTGATTTCAACCACGTAATATAAGACCGTATTAGGTGCGTATTCAAGCATCCCGCTGCGCACTACTATTTCCGCATCAATTTCAATGGCATAATGCGCATTCTTTTTACTGTGATCATTGTGATGTCATGAATGACTTCGTTTCAAAAATCACTCTCAAAATGCAGAGTTTTGCATTTTATTGATTTCCCTTATTCTGCAATAATATAAGAATACACTTAAGGAAATAAAATCTTTACACCCTGCTTGTTCTTACGAAATACAGGAAATATCTACGTTCTGGTTCCATATTCCATTAGGCCAGAGTTCACATGGAATATGGAACCAGAACATAAATATTTCCCGTATTCCGTAAGAACAAGCAGGGTGTAACTAATATTACATGACATGCCAAAATGTGACAAAATCCATACAGAGTTATGTAAAAGACTATCTGTGCAATATTATGTTGTATTGAACGATCAAATGGATGATGATCATTATAAAGGTAATAATAATCATGTTGAATGGCTTTTCTTCATGATATATGAAAAATATTCCTCTTGTTCCCTTTTTCCCTCTATTTTACATTGCAACACTCTGTTTGATTTATAGCATGTAATTGATTTCTTGATTGTGTTATATTTCATCAATAAAAACTGAGTCATATGAAAAAAAATTCCTCTTGTAAGGACCAATGTAATATAAACATGAACATATCATTGATACCTTGTGTGAGTACTGAACAGCACCATCGTCCTTGACAAACTCATGATGAATCTCATTAAGAATCTCCTGGGTCTCAATAGGATTGGTCAGCCTTTGTCCAGGTGTACCATAGTCCCATATGAAAGCATCGGTCATACCAAGATGGAAGCACAGTGTCTGTATGAAAGACAAGAGACAGCGGGAGAATAGTCAACGATAGGAATAGTTCACAACTGATTATGGTGTTTAGCGTGTTAATCAAGCCCATATCCCTCAGGATAATTCCTACAAAGATCATTATCATCATCTTCTCCATCATCATCATCATCATCATCATCATCATCATCATCATCATCATCATCACCATCACCATCACCATCACCATCATCATCATCATCATCGTCATCACCATCATCATCACTTATATAGTGGTCAGACACCTGGAGAATGAAGTTTGATAATGTCGACAGGTGTTCTGTAATGCATTTTTGTCACAACAATCTTGCCACACTACAATCAACTTTACGCTACCAAGATGGAAAGTTCGGCTCTTCGGTAAGTTCAGTAATGCCCCACATCTAATGTTGTTGTTTTGGATTTGAACGTGTTCACCATTCAAGCCTGAATAGTTTCGTGTAGGTCTTCAGTACCTGGTAGTTGTATTCGTGGATGCGTTTCGGTGTAGCGGTTCTGACTCTCGGCTTGCAATCAGGGGGTCGTGTGTTCAAATCCCACCGTGGCCTAGCGTCCTTTGACAAAGCATAAATCCACACCTTACCACTCCCCACACAGGTGTAAATTTGATACCTGGTGAGACCCGAAAGCCTAGATGTAGTATGCTTAGCAACTGAGTCTTAGATCTCTTGTTGGAATGCTCAAAAGGTAGAGGAGAAAGTGCATACATCGTGTGCATGCCAGGATCTGATGACCAGTGTAATAATATGTACATGTAAAGCACTTAGAAACGAAAAGCATTCAGCGCTATAGATATAAATGAAACTACTATTATCATTATTTTAATAATAATAATTATTATTCTAAATTTTAATCTTGGACACTGCTGGATGACCTACCCTTTTTACAGTCCGAGGATGGGAGTAGACAAGGGGATGTACTGAGCCTCCGCGTCTGTCACTCATCATATATAGCCTCTCCCATCGAGCCAGCTGGTCCTCAGAAAGACCAACAATGATCTCATTCAAAGGGGCAAACACTGCAGACAGTCAGAGAAAATACAGAGGCGGAGTAATTCAGTCATTTGGAATTGGAATATATCTCCCAATTAACATCTTTCTTTTCTACATCCAACTTTCTGGTAAATTAATTTCTGGCAAAACAAAAAAGTGGCGATGGCCCGATGAGGCTTCTCATGATGCGGTTCTCATTCACAGACAAGAAACATTCTTTCGGTTAAATACTAAGTAGCTTAAATTTGTGGCATGGAGATCAGTGCACTCAGTGTTCAGTCATGCAATCATGGAGGTAAAATGGACATCTGCAGTCCCTCATAACTACGGCCACATACGGCCAGATCTGACAACTTGTCAGGTGACAAATACTGATGAAACACTTTCCTGGGGCCCATAGCACAAAGCTTAGCAATGATCGTAGAACATTTTCCTACGATCGATTCCATTGACTACAATGTACAATCAATCGTAAAAATCGAGCGTACGATCAATCTCTAGCCTTGGTAATAGAGGACCCAGGTAGGTGTTTCATAAAGCTGTTCGTAAGTTAAGAGCGACTTTAAGAATGACTGGTGAACCTTTCTTGCGCGCGTAACCGTTGCCAAGGAATATACCATTTACCACAATAAAGGATCACCAGTCGTTCTAAAAGTCGCTGTTTATTTACGAGCAGCTTTATGAAATGGCCCCCTGGTTAAACTAAATATTCTCAGATAATCAGATTTCATTTTAATCCACCTTCACATTTTGCGCATGTGTTCAGCTATTACACAAATGCAGACAATCGCAGTCAAAGGCAGCACAACGTAATGAAATGAGCTAATACAAGGTCAATATGCAAAGTAACGCAGAGACCTTACGTTCTAGCTCAGTAGTTTGATGATTTTGTTTTCAAATATCATCAACTGAAAGCAAAGACGAGTGGCAACAAGCAAATGTGAGGAAGGACATTTGCATACTGACTATCTAGAATGTGCATAAAGACTGTTTTGTAAAATCAAGCCAAACTTTAAAATGTCATAACTTTCTAATTTTTACATCTGACTTTGTGAAATTTTCAGTGTTATGCTTGTTTGCTTGTTAGATTTTACTCTTTTTCTTCAACAAGTCAACATTTTTCAGAGGGAGGGGGGGGGGGGAAGGGGACTTGACCTTTAAGATTGACAGGACACGCTTCATATCTACCTGTATCCCCTTCCTTAGGCACGACATGCATGTAGTAGAGCGAATAGTTGAATGGCGCCGGCTGAAAGCTTCCATCGATGTGCCATCCAGTCCGCCCCACCCCCCTGCACCCCTCACTCTCCACGTTAGACACTCTAAAGACATCAGGGTGGGGCGATTTGGGATGCTTGTAGAAAGTGGACTCTAACTCTCCAAACCAGAGGCTGATCTCCACATGGCGGTCCCCAGAGATCACGCTCTGGTTCCTGAAGATCATCAGCCTGTTTTAATAATGATAGTAAAAGTAATAATAATGATACTAAGAATAATAATAATAACAACGTAGTAAATATCATTGAGTTCTCTGTTCCCCAAGATATCAACATTGCTGTAAAGGAAATAGACAAATGGCTCAAATATCAAGACCTAAGGATTGAGATCAAGAGGATGTGGAACGTGATTGCAGAGGTCACACCAGTCATCATTGGTCACTCAGGAATGGTGAAGAAGGGAATGGAAGCCTGCATAACCAAGATCTCTCCTCATCTTCAGATGTACGACATTCAGAAGGCAGCTATCTTGGTACAACCAGATTGATAAAGACTCTCGTACATTAGTAGTGTAAAGTTCTGAGTTGCACTTGAAATAACTTGGTGCTTTTTGTTTAGAACAAAGTTATTCAAGAAAAAATACGGACTTGATCTTGTTATAGAGGAATAATAATAGTAATAGTTATGTTATAACGAGGTTGTTTTACCTGACTGCTAAGAAAGCACGAATGCCTGTGAGCAAGCAACCAGGGGACCAACGGCTTAAGGTCCTCTCCGAGGGACCTGGTAATGAGGATAAATGCCTTACCAAAGGGCACTAGCGCACCACTTGGGAATCGAACCCGGGTCACCAGAATCCGAAACCCCCGCTCTACCGACTGAGCTATCGCGCCTCCTTAAATAATAATAACAAATACAAAACATTAATAGGGTGCTTACTACAGGTATTTCAAAGCACACCGTTTTCTGTTTATGATTAATAGTTGGAAACAAAATAAAAATTGGCATTATACTACAGCTGTACCCCAAAAAATACAAATGAAAAAAAAATCCCAGTTATATAGAGTGGGATATACAATAGGATATTCAATCTTAATAACATTGTTACAATCAATAATAATAAGAAAATGATAGCTATCTTCTTGTAATACTTTGATTGCATGTACAAAAGGTCAATCAGAGTATGATTTATTGAGAGGACTATAATATGTATAACAGTACATTTTCCAAAACATATTCATCCTTTCAAATGACTCTTAGATGAAATATAAGCCCATAGCAATTGTCTCAGGAGCAAATGTGGAGTGTTGTTGTCCAGTGGAGTAGTCTTCAGACTTTGAAACAGAGGGTCGTGGGTTCGAATCCCATCCATGGCATAATTTCCTTCAGCAAGAAATTCATCCACACTATGCTGCACTCAACCCAGGTGAGGTGAATGGGTACCCAGCAGGATTAATTCCTTGAAATATTTCTAGATAGATGGCGCTATATAAATGCCTGTTATTATTATTAATGTCGTGTCACCCTCTAAAGAGGTAAGTGTTGGGGAAGTATTCAGATTAGAAAGCAGGGAGTTCAATGTTTTCAGGGCTTCTGTTGAAAACGCAAATTTGTGGCCTTGGACTCGGAGGTCTGAAATCCTTGGCCCCGGACAGTCCAGCAGTCCTTTGCCTCAGATTTTTGGCATCGTGCACAGTAAAGGAAAATGAACATCCGGAACATGTTAGCTTGTATGACAACAGAAAAATCAAAGAATATAAAGATGAATTAGAGTTTGAGTCTTTGAGAATTGGTGAAACTATAGGAATTGGTTTATAAAAGGAGAAGTTGAGAGCATTTGAATGTAAAAATCACTATAATGCCATGGAGATCCTCACATTCATTTGGCAATTTGTCTAAGCTTTTTGAGGCAATACAAGTATAAGTCTCCCAAGTCCATGATATATTTATGAAACCTCTAGTGCATGACCTCCCATGAAACACCAGCTTGACCTGTGGATTTACTTGATAAAAGTCACAAACTGAAGTGTTTAAAATTAATATGGAGACAAGTAATTGTGGAGTTGTACAAGTGTGGCCTCACACATATTGGTTGCATTGCCAATGGGAGGACGTCCACATCATTAGTACTAATTATTTGTTTCTTAGATTTGTCTGTTTTCACACAAGGTAACTTGTTCCAAGCAAAGCCAAAGACTTCATTCTCCTTTATGTGTTAATGGGCAACAACGCAGAGGATTTTCCTTCCTTCCTTCCTTCCTTTTTATTTTTTTTGGGGGGACACAATGATAGATGCCTCTCCATGAACAAAGGATAATACTCCATTCAGAGACCCACGAAAGTGGTTATGATGACCTCACTGACCTGTGTTGGGCCACATCCTGTTTTATCTCGTCAATCACTTCCTGCGGTTGCTGCTGAGCAAGATCGATACCGAACACCTCAACTCCAAGACGAGATGGTTTGAGTTGGTATGGCTTCCCAGACATCACTCTGGACAGGTGAAACTGGGCTCTCTGGAAAAGTTTTGATATCATTCACTGCCCACAGATGTGATCAGGCTGAAACTGAAAGTAAATGCAAACGATTGAATTTCTTGGAAAATTTGACTAAAGACTAGCAGGTATCAAATAACTTAAAATGCCATTTAATAAGGATTAAGATGGGGAGTGGGGTGTCCAGAGGGGGTCGGGACAACTCGGACCACGGGACATCTCGGACCGCGGGCCGAGTTGTCTCACCCATTACGATATTTTTTTTCTCACAAATTTGCGTCTATTTTTCCGTCATTTCGAAATTTCTTGTAAAGATTTTCTAGAGATATGGTCTGATGGTAATGTTCTTCACTTTCTATTACTTTTTTTTCGCTGAAATAAATAAAAAAGTGTAATTTTAGGCGTTTTGCGACAGACCGCGATTCCCATAGGCGCGCGTGTATTAACTGTGTTGGTGCTCGGCTCGGCCCCGCTCAACAACTGACTTGATTTTGTGATCATTTCTCCTCAAGTTACCACTTTTATCGCAGTAGATGGACTTTCTTGTATTCCATTAACTCCATTTTCTCATCAAAAGGATAAAATTTGGAGTATTTGCACGATTTTCTTAAAGTTTTTCACCTTTTCTCTCTGGTCGTAAGAAGCGAACAACCGATGAACGGTCCGCTGCTCTTCATCGCAATTCTACGTAGCTCGGCCGCCTAAACTGGCGGGGTGGGATTCAGCCCGGAATCCCCAATGGAAGTGGACGTGCACAGTCAAAGAGCCGAGCTTGACTGAGTGAGAGAGAGTGAACTACAGCTTGAAGCTTGGCGCTGGCAGTGTCGTATACTAGGCTCTGCCTTTTTTTGTGTGTAAATATATATATATATTTTTTTATTTTTTTATATTGAGTTTCCCTGGTGTAGAGAGCTGAGTTTTAAGTTGCAATAATCAATATGCTTCAATTTCTTTGACTCTGAGTGTGACTGTGGTGTGGATGTTTGAGTCGCACAAAAAATACTTTTACGTGGGTGGGGGCTCGGGGCGATTCACTCCTGCCCCCGAAATGTGAAAAAATATTGGCGGTGTAGCTGTGTTGGCATGCCAGGCTAAGGGTAGCCATCAATAATTTTTTTTTCATTTTGGGGGCTTAATTTTTAATCAAATTGATTATTTTTAGGCCTATTAATTTTTTTTTTACATTTTTTAAATATTTTTTATATTGAGTTTCCCTGGTGTAGAGAGCTGAGTTTTAAGTTGCAATAATCAATATGCTCCAATTTGATACTTGATTAATCTCTCTCCATCTCCATGCACCCCTCTCATCAAAGATCCTCATCCCTCTCATCATCGCCATCCCTCACCTCCTCGACCCTCTCATCATCTCCAAAACTCAACTCTCTACACCAGGGAAACTCGATATAAAAAATAAAAATGAAATTTATATAAAAATTAAATAGGCCTAAAAATAATTAGTTTCATTAAAAAAGTAAGCCCCCAAATGAAACATTTTTTTATTGATGGCTACCCTCAGCCCGGCCCAGCATGCCCACACAGCTACACCCCTAATATTTTTTCACATTTCGGGGGCAGGAGTGAATCGCCCCGAGCCCCCACCCACGTAAAAGTATTTTTTGTGCGACTCAAACATCCACACCACAGTCACACTCAGAGTCAAAGAAATTGAAGCATATTGATTATTGCAACTTAAAACTCAGCTCTCTACACCAGGGAAACTCAATATAAAAAAATAAAAATAAAATGTATAAAAAAAAAAATAGGCCTAAAATTAATCAATTTGATTAAAAATTAAGCCCCCAAAATAATTTTTTTTTTATTGATGGCTACCCTCAGCCCGGCATGCCAACACATTTACAACGCAAATATTTTTCACATTTCGGGGGCAGGAGTGAAATCGCCCCGAGCCCCCACCCACGTAAAAGTATTTTTTGTGCAACTCAAACATCCACACCACAGTCACACTCAGTCAAAGAAATTAAAGTGTATTTAATTATTACAATCTTAAAGCTCTACACCAGGGAAAATCAATATAGAAAAACTAAAAAAATATATATATATATTTACACACAAAAAAAGGCAGAGCCTAGTATACGACACTGCCAGCGCCAAGCTTCAAGCTGTAGTTCACTCTCTCTCACTCAGTCAAGCTCGGCTCTTTGACTGTGCACGCCCACTTCCATTGGGGATTCCGGGCTGAATCCCACCCCGCCAGTTTAGGCGGCCGAGCTACGTAGAATTGCGATGAAGAGCAGCGGACCGTTCATCGGTTGTTTGCTTCTTACGACCAGAGAGAAAAGGTGAAAAACTTTAAGAAAATCGTGCAAATACTCCAAATTTTATCCTTTTGATGAGAAAATGGAGTTAATGGAATACAAGAAAGTCCATCTTCTGCGATAAAAGTGGTAACTTGAGGAGAAATGATCACAAAATCAAGTCAGTTGTTGAGCGGGGCTGAGCCGAGCACCAACACAGTTAATACACGCGCGCCTATGGGAATCGCGATCTGTCGAAAAACGCCTAAATTTTTTTATTTATTTCAGCGAAAAAAAAGTAATAGAAAGTGAAGAATATTACCATCAGACCATATCTCTAGAAAATCTTTTCAAGAAATTTCGAAATGACGGAAAAATAGACGCAAATTTGTGGGAAAAAAAATCACGAAACGGGTGGGACAACTCTGCCCACGGTCCGAGTTGTCCCGTGGTCCGAGTTGTCCCTGATTCGTCCAGAGTCCAGACACTTTAACATTTTGCAGCCTCCTTTTTGTCTTTGGATTATTGTACACAAAAGTATGAGTTCAATATAGCTGCAATTGTTTTCAATTTTGTTCTTCTTAATAATATTACTTATGTTATGGTAGAGTAAGCTGAATGTATGTATTGGTCAAGATATGTTGCCTTTGTTACCATAAAGTGCCACAATTTGTCACTGGTTTTTTTAGAGCGAGTAAAGAGGAGTAACTTAGATCTCCATTTGTCCCCAATGGTTCGGATAGGTGGAGTTGAGAGTAGCGGTACAGCAGTAGTGAAGTGTAGTGGAGCCTATATGAACCATCGCCTGAGGTACACAGACACAGAAAATTGTCAAATAAAGCAAAACAAAGGCATTAGATCTATAATCTTCACAATTAATTTTTAATCATGATGATCAACTCGACTGCCAGAACTCAGAATCACTCCTAGTACCAATGAGGTCCAACATTACATGTATGGACCTCATAGGCGACATCAGTAGTATTTTGTGTCAGAAATCTTTGTGAAGATGATTATTTTTGTATTTTATCAAAACTACAAGCTATCGTACTGTCTAATCATTACATTTCGATCTCACTAATTGAATACATTGTTAGCAATAAAAAAAATTGAAAGAAATGAAGGGGAACTTACATTTTCACGGCTTTTTCCTGATTTTCTGGGCAACTGCTCCTCTCTTCTGACTCGCGATCGAAGCTGATAATAAGATCACGTGATTCGCGTTCTCGTCAGCTGATCGGTTGGTTATTCTTTTCGTCAGACGTTAATAATATATATTTTATAATGCTAGCATTCATCGCGAATTTAGGTGAAAGAGATTGAAGTTAAACAGCGCCAGGTCGGAATCATAATTATTTTGGAAGAGTGTATTTATACACTCGATCTCATACCTGACGTAGACGGCGCTATTCAACAAATGCACAATCTTCAATATAAAAATAAAACAGAAAGAACGCCTTGAACACAGGCCAAAATGCCTAACGATTTCTCCGCGGCATTAACAACTATCGTAAAGGGCGCTCCATTTATCAATAAAGATGGACGCTAAGCTGTCTATGGCGACAAAATTTGCCGCAAATATTTACGAAGAATTGTGAGAAATGGTCTGAAAATGCAACAAAAGAACCGGTGAGTACCGATTAAACATTATTAAATTTATAAATAGATTATACATACCTTGTAGATTTAGTTTTTAAGGTGATATTAGTGCTTAGTTCTAAGCTAGGGAGGCCCAAACGCGCGTGAGTGGAGTCCCAGTTTATTAGCACGGGTAAGTATTGGGGTGTCGCCTAGAGTGCTCAGAATCAGATGTCGCTAAGTTTAACTTTAACTACATTGTTCACTCAAAATAGAAAGAAAATTGGAGGCCAACTCACATATTGACTTTTTGGACACATGTCTACAGCACAAATCTAGTACCATTGCCTAGCCTAACTTAAACTTTAAAGTTTACAGTTAAATTTAAAGTTCTTACTTTTATGACTACTAACTTAGGCATGACAGACACGCTTATGCATGTTTGGGACTGAGTGTAATAATACTAATAGTATTAGTAAGTGGTTCAAACTGAAAATCGACCGTGTCACCTGGGCATGACAGCAGTAAATGTAAATCGGTCGTAATTATATCAATACCCGATAAAATAGCTAGCTATATTATTTATCATCATATATATACGATAAATTGTATGCTTACCGACATTCACTTTTAGAAACCGGAATGTGAGATGACTTCAATTTTTTGCAGCAGAGCCAGGGACTGCCAGAGTGAGAGTCTAATGATGATGTCGTCAAAACATCCAATTGCTAAATAAAAAAAAAATAAAAAAAAAAGGGGGGGGGGGGGTCGTGTGGTCTCTATGGTAAGAGCATTGGGCTCAAATGAAATGTTGTGAGTTCGAGTCCCAGCTCTAGTGTTAGGCCAGCTGAGCCATTATCTCCACTTTAACTGAAAAGGCCCGATAATAATTTTTGTCGTATATAGCTCAGTTGCTATATGAGGAAAGCATTAAATTCCATGGATTAGTCAGCTTTCTTTCATTTATTTCTTTATTTTTATAATGATTATTCGAATGAGAGGGTGATAAAAGAGCTGACACTCTAAAAATACAAAGATCCGAAAGGGTACATATTAAAACTGAGGTGTTAACTGCACTTACAGATGCAAAATGGATAAACGTAAAAAAAAAAAGATTTAAAAAAAGTTGCCATCCGTTGGAAAACGCTGGATCCGTTGTGTACTCATTGCATACCCGTTATCCATCGACCATATCCGTCTACTGTGATTTCATCTGTGCAAAAAGTTTTGAGCTGCACAAAACTTTTAGAACGGCCCTTTTCCGCCGTGTATATACGATGTAAATCCGCAATATACGTCCCATATGTCCGTTATCATCCGTCAAACGTCCGCTGTATCCTCTCTCTGCATCCTCTGGGCATCATCGCAACTCAAATCCACTGCAGCTGAACAACGGAAAGAGGGAGGAAAAGCAAGGTTTTTTTCTTCCATATTTTCCCCGATCAGCCGCTCAAAGTTGATTTATTTTATTATCAAAGTTTGTTTCTTTGAAGGGGTTGTCCCAGTGGCGTAATGAGCCAAATATTTTGAGGGGGCTCGATAAGGCGTATTGCGTAAAATTAATAAGTTACGAGCGAGCAAGCAAAAATTTTGACATTTTTATTACAAAAATCCAAGTCCGTGATAGATTTTAATATAATACTTGGAAAATAATATCACATTTCACCCTTATCCCTTTCCTTTTCTCTTTTTTTTTTTTTTGGGGGGGGGGGGGCAAAACGCCCATGTCCTAACAGTAATTTCTTAGCTTTATTCTTATAAAAAACATAAATGTGTACTAATTTCATAAGCCCTACGTAGACAGTGTGAGTGCGAAGTGCGAGCTAGACAATTTTGAAATTTCATGTATTTTGTCCTTAAAATTGAACATTATGGGCAATGTTTGAGAACCTGAACAAGATGCTATGTAACTAGATAATTACTGCGAGCGCGAAGCGCGAGCATAATTTTTTTTTAAATAATGCGTTCTGGCCTTGTCGAAAAGGGACCTGTTAAGGACGTTTTGCAGTTAACCATTAAGACGATACATATTTTAATGATTAAATATTGCGAGCGCGGAGCGCGAGCTGAATTTTTTTGACGTTCCGGCCTAAAAAATTAACGTTCTATGCACTTTTTGTAATCATGAACGGTATAAGTATATAACCACACAATTGATGCGAGCGCGAAGCGCGAGCAGAAAAATTGAGATTTCAAACCTAAAAACGGGACACTCTCTTCATGTTTTGTAAATCATGAAAAAAATGTTGGTATCTTCCTACATTGATAATGCGAGCACAAAGAAAGCGTGAGCAGAAAAAAATTGATATTCTGATCTGAAACTTGATATAGGCTTATAATGATTTAAATAGAGAACAAGCTGCGTATCTGAATAAACATGCGTGCGCGCGCGTGTTTCAGATTTCGACCTAGAATCTGGGCATTCCTTTTTTCATGATGAAAATCATTAAAGCGAGCGCGAAGCGCGAGCTTAAGATATTTGATATTCCGACCTGAAAAAAGGGTAAATTTAAGCTCTGTATTACAAGCACTTTGTAGGAAAATTGTGAGGTGGATATGACTCACAGTTAAAAAAAGATCTGATATGTTTCACTATTATCTGATTATTACTTTGAGTTTTGA
This sequence comes from Lytechinus pictus, assembly GCF_037042905.1. NCBI lineage: Eukaryota > Metazoa > Echinodermata > Echinoidea > Temnopleuroida > Toxopneustidae > Lytechinus > Lytechinus pictus. The sequence continues at coordinate 18,914,940 of NC_087255.1, read as the reverse complement.
CATAGGACAGGGACATTTTAAGAACATTCTAAGAACATCGTCATATGAAAATGATAACTATATCTTCCTATTTATCTTCCTAAGCGGGAGATTAAACTTGTCGATATTCCATTCTGAAAAAGTAACAATGTGATTATTAAATTAATATCTTATTTATTAATCTAATAAGCCTGATGAATGCGCGAAATCTTTTAATTTATTATGGCCTGAAAAATTGATATTTAAAGCACTTTTGTAATTATGAACAAGATGCATTAGTTAATATATTTTCAACAATCAATGCGAGCGCAAATCGCGAGCCGGAATTTTTGTTATAAACTGTCATGAAATGGGGATTTTAAGTAGTTTGTTATAGAATTAATATTGAGATATACATATCAAATCATCAATCAAAATGCGAGCGTGCAGCGCTGCCGGATAGCTGTTACGTTTTGACAATTCGACCTGAATAGGGATATTTGAGAACTTTATGGAATAAAGGAATATAATAGGTACCTGACAAATCAAATTTTGCGAGCGCGCAGTGCGAGCATAAAATGTTAATATTCAGAAGATAAAAGATAAATTTTTACAGAGCACTTTTTAAAAATCAATTTGTAAATCAAACAAAATAATTAAAGTTCGATTTCCGAGCTGAAATATGTTTTTGTATTATGACTTCAAAATTTGATATTTAAGCTCCATACTGAGCAAGATATATAAATCACCTAAAAGGCAATGCGAGGGCGAAGCGCGAGCGAAAATTTTGTACTCTATTATTGTCATGAAATATTATTAAATTATTTTCAAAGTCTTCCCCTCATCTTATTTTATTCACTCGTCTTCCTCTTATGTTTCCCCTTCTTTTTTTCTTCTCTCTTCTCTCTTTTTTTATTTCTTTCCCCTTTTTTTCTTTTTTTTTGCTCCGCCAATAGGGGGGGGGGGGGGGGGGGGCTGGGCCCCTCGCCCCCTGGATCCGCCTATGGTTATAATAGCACGGAAATAGAAAGTGTATGCATCTCGTAAAGTAATCAACCCCACCCCCCCCGTAACCACTTTCTGAGCTTTCGTCAACTTCCCCCACTTCCATCCGCTATAAGCTTCCGATGAACATCCGTTTAACATCCCCGCTATCAGATACTGCACACTTCCGTTCTCTTCTGTTATGTTTTCAATTTTTTTCCCGCTAATTTTGTCCATTTTATTTCTGGAGCGGATGAAAACGGATAGAGCCACCCCCGAAATTTTGATCGTCCGCTGTGTCCGTTATAAAGTTCTGTGACCATCGCCCATCGGTTTTAAAATTACACTTTTGAACATAACACCAAAGAGTGTTACTTAAGTAACAATCAAAGGTGTTGTAATTACACCCATGAAGTGTTGAACTAACACTGTACTTTAAACACCGGAGTAATGACTGGTATAGTTCTGTATATTTAATTCGGTGAACACCCCCAACACTCAGTTTTTGCCGAGTTTTTGCTGCGTGGAAAAGGGCTGAAGCGGCCGAGTATATCGTGTTTTTTTTTTAAGGCGTTAGCCCTCGAACGGCACTTCTATCTTGCAGGGATTGAATGATACATCCGGCCCGGGGGGGGGGGCACTCGACCAAAAAAGTGGTAGGGGTGTGCCGCGGGCGAGACAAAAAACGAGGGCCTTGGAGCGGGCTTATTGTAAAAAGGAGGGTCCTCGGAACGGAATTCGGAACTACAATTTTGTGAAAACGGGGGTCCTTGGAACGGATCGCCAGCGTGCGAGTACGTGCGTATGTACCCCTATGGAACGGGCATGCGTGCATGATGCATCCAGCGCGGCCTTCGCCGGGTGCGCTAGCGCAGAGACGATGGTCGGACAGCGCTCGGCGGCCGCTTTTCACCAAAATTGCAGCGGATCAATGCGACCGGAACGGCGTAACGAAAAATATGCGAAGCTTTGGAGCGGATTTCTTTCTTTTTTTTTTCTCGATAAGAACAAATTGCTATGCCTTGGAGCGGCTTTCTTTGTTTTTTGTCTCAATAAGACAAAAATGCTATGCCTCGGAACGGAAATTTGAGTGTGAAAATGGGGGTCCCCTCCGCGGCACATACCCACTATGCATTATATACTGAGTGCCCCCCCCCCCGGGACATCCGGGTGGACCGTATAGCGTAGTGAGGGACCAATCGAATTCTGGATTCAGTTTCAATCCTAAAAAAAATAAATCTCGAGGGATTTAAATTTAAATTCTTTAAGATTTTAAAAATGAAATTTAAGGATGAAAACAAAATCCAGAATTCGACCGGTCCTTATATTAACGACAATCAGTCCACCTGCAAGAATTATTTTAAATCCCTGTAATTCACACCCTTTAATTTCACTGTAAAAACTGTGGTGTTAAAACTGACACCAGTTGGTGTTAATAGAAGACCACAAAATTACACCCTAGATATTGCACCAGAGAGTGTAAATGTAATAACCAAAGGTGTTGCAATAACACCTATAGGTGTTAAAGTAACTCTGTCAATTTAACACCAGTGTAAAATAAATGGTGTGGTCCTCTATGTACACCGGTTAACACCACAGTTTTTGCTGTGTTTTAGAGTGAAACGTAGAAAGAGGAAGGGTGAAGAGCAAGAGAGAATGGGTTGATAGCAGATTTTATCCTGTGAATGGAATCATTAATTTGAGAGGAATAGAGGAAACACAGATAAAAAACGAGATCAATGTAAAGGGTGAGGAGAGGGGATGGGACGGGAGATTAAGAGAGAGTGGATTAATGAATATACAGGTCGGTCATCTCTTGGTGGAAAAAATAATTTTATTTCCATCTTCATGATTATTCACGAGGCTTATTGTCCACACAGCGGGGGACTATCCAAACCACCCAACAGCCTTTCACGACCGTCAAAAATGATTCAGATTTTGCTGTGTTTTAGCAAGGAGAGTGATATCTCCTTGGTTTTAGAGTGAAACGTAGAAAGAGGAAGGGTGAAGAGCAAGAGAGAATGGGTTGATAGCAGATTTTATCCTGTGAATGGAATCATTAATTTGAGAGGAATAGAGGAAACACAGATAAAAAACGAGATCAATGTAAAGGGTGAGGAGAGGGGATGGGACGGGAGATTAAGAGAGAGTGGATTAATGAATATACAGGTCGGTCATCTCTTGGTGGAAAAAATAATTTTATTTCCATCTTCATGATTATTCACGAGGCTTATTGTCCACACAGCGGGGGACTATCCAAACCACCCAACAGCCTTTCACGACCGTCAAAAATGATTCAGATTTTGCCCCCCCCCCTGTTTTCGAATTCTAGTAACAGAAAAGAAATGAGATACAAACAGATATGGGGATAAAAGACAAAGAGAGAGAGAGGAAGAGGAGAGATGCGAGGTGAGGGGGAGGAGGGGGGGGGGGGCACTACTTTTTCAATTTGACATTATGAGTGTAAATTCTGTCCATTATAGAATATATTAAGCTTTGTTGACCACATCTCATGTTGTATTATTAGGCCCTATACGCAGAATTTAATTTTATTTAGCAATGCAAAGTATTCAAACTTTGAATTGGAACCGGCCTTGGAATATATGTTGATGTTTAACATGCTCTGACCATGGACCTAGGTCCATGCTCTGACAAGCTTATGAGAATGAGGTCAAATAGTTTGCAATTACATTGCATGGACGTTTCGTGTGATATTCAGTGGCGTAACAGGCGGGGGGCAGGTGGGCAAGCTGCCCCCCCCCCTGATGGCGGAGTTCACCGGGGAAAAAAAACGGGAAAAAGAAAAAAATAAGGGGGAAGAGAAAGAAATTAAGGGAAAGGGAAAGGAAAGGGAAAAAGAGGAAAGGGGGAAAAGGAAGGGGGAAATGAAAAGGAAAGGGAAGAGAAAACTATAAGAAAAAAAAATAAAAAGGGAAAACGGAAAGAACTTGGGAAAAGGAAGGAAAGAAGAACATGTGAGAAAGAACAATTTCCCCCGATATACAAATACATTAGCATGGTTAGTAAGACAGGGAAATAAATTAAAGATGACAAAAAGGCAAACAAAAGCGGGAAATGATGGCAGAATGGAATGAGGCAAAATCTAAATTGGAAAATAAAGAAAGGGGACAAGAAATTACTACCGGGCTGCTGAGGATTGAAGATAACGAGCGGGAAGAAAGAAAGATGGATGATATTATTTCGTATGAAAGGCTATCATAAACTTGCTAAATCTCCAAAGCTACCGGGGGCTCTGCCCAAGAGTCAAGACCCCGTGCAGTGGGGGCTCTTCATCTGTAACCTTTAAAGGGCTCTATAACGGGCCCCTATATGGACCCTTCCTGCATAAGCTTTGCGTTGAAGCACTGGCGTAAGGGGGGGGGGGTGGTTCCACAGCCAAGGGGGAATAAAAGAAAATGAAGGAGGCATCGAAATGAGATGAATGAAAAAAAATATATGACATGATATTTGCTATTATGATGTAAAAATCTATCATTAGAATTTCATTTCAAAAGGCCATTTTTCTTCTGGCTTGCTTCGCTCGCTGGCGACTTTTTACAAATTTTCCCACATTTGCTATGGTGTGCCCCCTCAAAGTATTTGGATGATTACGGTACACAACTGCACTGAATTTATGTGTTGTGTGAAAGCTATATAAATATACACGCAATTTGATTAAAATTAGTGGCCATCTGTAAGGTTAAATGGCTTTAATATCAAGAGGTTCCGGGACTCCATCCCGGACCCCACTCATAAAGCACTGTTGTATGGATGAGTTTGGACCATGGCCCCCAAAAGTTCTACAACCAAAAAAAAAAGGCGGAAAGAAAGAAAAGCAAAGGAAAAGTGTATAATATTTTTCTGAATATCACGTCAAAATCTATCTTCATGTTAGATTCTCATGAAAAGGTAATATTTTTTATCTCGCTCGCTTCGCTCGCTCGGGACTTATATTAAGCTACTTCTTGCCACGAGCGCCATACTGGGGCCCCTCGAGCATAATATAGAGCTTTGCCCTGATGCGCACAATCATAACAAGAATCCTGTACACCGTGGCGTACAAAATTATGTCAAAATCTATCACAAAATTTGATTTTTGCAATAAAAAAATAATGTCAAAATTTTTGCTCGCTCGCTTCGCTTTCTCGCATTTATAATATATATATATATATTTTTTGCCCAAAACTCCATATATCGCCCCCCTCAAAATTTTTGCCTTATGACGCCATTGCCTGTTCCATGATTATGACCTGGAATTTTTTTGCTCTTTCCCCCCTCCCCCCCCCCCTGGCCACCGACCCCTGTTACGCCACTGGTGATATTATAACAAGAACGATCGATAGAATTGTTTATTTTCAATTGGTCTGATGCCAATTCGTATGAGGCGCCGATTGTACCAATATTATATAGAACAATTATTTGTTATATAATCATTATTTATTAAATAATAACTATTATTTATATATAATTTACATTTTATTTGTAAATAATTACTATTATATAAAATAACATTTCTAATTATTTATATATAATTCCAAGTAATACTTCATTATTTGTAAATAATAATAGTTCGACATTCCATTATTTATAAATAATGATTATTTGTTTTTCATTATTTATAAATAATGATTATTTGATTTTCATCATTTATAAATAATGATTATTTGTTTTTCATTATTTATGAATAATTTTTATTTGTTTTTCATTATTTATAAATAATGATTATTTGTTTTTCATTATTTATAAATAATGATTATTTGTTTTTCATTATTTATAAATAATGATTATTTGTTTTTCATTATTTATAAATAATGATTATTTGTCTTTTATTATTTATAAATAATGATTTTCGTTTTTCATTATTTATAAATAATGACACTACATACTTCATTATTTATAAATAATGAAAAACAAATAATCATTATTTATAAATAATGAAAAACAAATAATCATTATTTATAAATAATGAAAAACAAATAATCATTATTTATAAATAATGAAAAACAAATAAATTTTTTTTATAAATAATGAAAAACAAATAATCATTATTTATAAATAATAAAAGACAAATAATCATTATTTATAAATAATGAAAAACAAATAATCATTATTTATAAATAATGAAAAACAAATAATCATTATTTATAAATAATGAAAAACAAATAATCATTATTTATAAATAATGAAAAACAAATAAAAATTATTTATAAATAATGAAAAACAAATAATCATTATTTATAAATAATGAAAAAAAATAATCATTATTTATAGATAATGAAAATCAAATAATCATTATTTATAAATAATGAAAAACAAATAATCATTATTTATAAATAATGGAATGTCGAACTATTATTATTTGCAAATAATGAAGTATTACTTGGAATTATATATAAATAATTAGAAATGTTATTTTATATAATAGTAATTATTTACAAATAAAATGTAAATTATATATAAATAATAGTTATTATTTAATAAATAATGATTATATAACAAATAATTGTTCTATATAATATTGGTACAATCAGCGCCTCATAAATTCGTCCTTATTCGTCCAATTACCAACTCGTCTAGGTGTACCATCAGTTCGTCCATAATCCAGTTGGTCCAATAGCCATTATAGCCCATATACCATTTGGTCTAATTTGACGAAGTTTTAATTGGGCGAACTGAATTAAAATAAAATGGGTTTTAGACCATCTGGTTATGAGACGAATTGGTGATGATTGGACCAAATGCCCGGACCAAATGGTCATTGGACCATCATTTTTGTTATACGAATTGTTGATGGGTGGAATGGCATTAGACTGAATGAAGGTAGATCAGTAGACGAGTTGGCAGTAGAAGAATTGGAAATTTACTGGTTGAATACGTAAATATGGTTTTTAGGTTTGAATTTATTGAAGAGAAATATCATGAATCCTGTTTGTCTTGCGTTTTGATACAGCGCCATCTCTTGACACCTTTTATCGCGCTATTTTTTTTAACGTGCCATCCACCAACGACCCTCACCAATAACCATGGTAACAGATACAGTCACATTTTTAATTGAAATCATCAGTAGGGCGTCACTCAAGCTTGGTATCGATTAGGCTAATGAACTGATTACAGAACTTTAGTCAATCTACATTGGAACTCTTTGGCAAGTATAGCTGTCTTTATAATAATATTGTTATGTAACAGTGACCGCATATTTTGATTACATTATGCAAATCTCTTTTACCGCTCTTTTAACAGCCCCTATTTTGCGGGATAATATACCGAACCCTCATGATATTACTTTTATTACTTATTACTCTCGCATGTTTCAGAGTTAACACTTTTGGAGAAAGGTGGCATTGCCATTTTAGTCATTTTATGTATAGGAGCAAATAGTACCCTTCCCCCCAATTTCCATCAAACTTTCACCAATTCGCCTCTGTTTTGTTTGGTTTTGTTTTAGGGAGAGAGACTTGATACGATTTTTTTTAACGATATGAAAATTTGCATGATCCACCCTCGGCAAAGCCAATACACTATACCTCGTTATGATGAAAGAAAAATGAAATAGCAGCGTGTACGTATCAAACTGCGACCATTTATTTATCAAAAGGATGAAATCATACAAGATTTTAGAAAGGACTGAAGGGCTTGGTCAGTTTAGTGTCGCCATGGGACGCCGCGACAACTTGCAGATTTCACCAACAAACACCACCTACATGTACTTAAAAAAGTAAGCAATTATATAAGTAATTAAGCAATGCAATGAAGATTTCAAGCATGTCTTGCTAGGGGAGGGGGAATGGGGGGGGGGGGGGGGGGTCACCGACCCGGCGGGAGATGGCTCCAAAACCGCCCCATCTGTACGTCAGTAGGCCTATATTTCTGAGCCCGTTGCATAAATTTTTATAAGACGGCAATTTTGCCATCCAATGGTAACTACCATGGTAACGATGATCATCAGAATCAAGCGGCCCATGCAAGATACCATCGAATGGCAACGTCATACCATAATGGTAATTTTATGCAACATTGCCGCGGTCTGGGAGAGGAACCTGGAAAATCAATAATTCCCTTTTCAAATATACGTAAATCTTTCTCAGAATCTACAACAGCGGCTCAGGGAGAATATGATATTCTGAATATCCCAATTTACAGATCCTCATCTTACCGGAATTCTTATAACTGATCCCGGGTAACTGATAGATCTTGTGTTGATATCAGATGGGGGGGGGGGGGGGTTGGGCCGGGGACTTGGGGCCATTGACCTCCCCCCCCCCCCCCCCCCATATTCACGACCATTGAAACAAGTAAAAGAGAGCAAATGAAGGGAGAGGGTGAAATATGATGGTACATATTGAATAGAGCATGTACCGGTATATGTCAAAAATCAGCTCTTTGATAAAAAGATCTAAATTTCGCTCGCTTACTTCGCTCTTCACCTATTACGCCACTGATAATTTCAAGGCAACGTGCAAAATGCACGACGTCAGCAGCGTCAACAAAATATTGGCTCTGTTCCAATTCCAAAAAGAGACAAATCGATGAGTATAGCGTTGCTTAAATTAAGTCGCTCAAAGTTATATTAATTATTTCTGTAAAATTTGGGCTTAATCAAATGGCAATTATTGAACTCCTAACACACGATATTTTTTTTAAACTGGGGCTTCTGACTGATATGATTTAGTTATATCATTATTTTGCCAAGATTTATCCGAATTTAATTTCACGAAGATGGATCTCCTCCTCAATTAATCTTTGAAATGAGGCCATCTCCATCTCGTATACAGTACTTGTATACGATCGATGAGGGAGGCTCAGGCCAAGAGGCTTAGTCTGCTCTTATTTCGTGATAAATTTCGACAGTTTTTGTGAATTTTGTGCAGTTTTTGGTTGAAAGAACGTATCGTATAATAATCATGTCTCGAATGTTGTCCAAAGATATTGCTGACATTGAGGTAAGTTGACATGATTTATAGTTAAAAGTGTGTTATGGTTGTGGAGCTCCGCCTCCGCATCGCACTGGCGTGAAGCTGGCAGTGAAATCGGGGCGATGCAATGCTAGCGCGGTGATGGGGGTCTTTTCTGCGTGCAATACGTGCCGTGGTAGAAGTCGTGGCAGGCTAGCATGCACGAACCATTTTGTCGATGATGCTTGACGTTGTTGATGAATGTTGTCGGAATCGTCACTAGTCTATTCACTGCTGTATATTTGCCCATGTTGCAGAGAGACTATTGTCCATTCCAATCCAATAATCATGAGTGATAATGTCTGATAGACTTTTTTTGTTTTTGATTAACAGTAAACACTTCATAACAACAGTAACACGGCTAGTATATTAATTATTATTAAACACTGTTTTTTGAGCTTTGCTTATAAAGGCTGTATTTTACTTACGGTACTTAGGGAATATACTGAACAAAGTCATTTATTATCACTTAGTATTCAGTTCCAAATTCCTTCTCTTTACTTGGCCGGATCATGTCCTGGTGGGTCGGCATTGAACTTGTTGAAGTTCACTGGTTCACATCTCCAATACTTGTCCAGTCCATTCTCGAAGGTGTAGACAATATAACGTTAATGTGATAAATTAAAAATGGGAGAAACTAAAAATATTGATTTCAATTTTTGTCTCACCTGCATAGCAGAGTGCGGCGGCGTCAACACCATTTCACCAAATCTTAACCAAAGGTTAAGTTTTGAAATGACATCATAACTTTAAAAAAAAGAATGGACCTAGTTCATAAAACATAAAAGTAATCAAGTATCACTGAACATCTTTTGCGAATTGAAGGTCACCTGACCAAGGTCAAAGGTCAATGAACTTTGGCCATGTTGGGGGTATCTGTTGAATTACCATCATAACTTTGAAAGTTTATGGATCTGATTCATGAAACTTGGACATACATGTAAGAGTAATCAAGTATCACTGAACATCCTGTGCAAGTATCAGGTCACATGATCAAGGTCAAAGGTCATTTAAGGTCAATAAACTTTGGCCAAGTTGGGGGTATTTATTGAATTACCATCATAACTTTGAAAGTTTACTGGTCTAGTTCATAAAACTTGGACATAAGAGTAATCAAGTATCACTGAACATCCTGTGCAAGTTTCAGGTCACATGACCAAGGTCAAAAGTCAATGGACTTTGGCCATGTTGGGGGATCTGTTGAATGACCATCATAACTCTGAAAGTGTATGGATCGAGTTCATAAAACTTGGACATAAGAGTAATCAAGTATCACTGAACATCTCATGCAAGTTTAAGTTCAATGAACTTTGGCCATTTTGGAGGTAATTATTAGATTGCTGTCATAACTTTCAAAGTTTATAGATATACTTTATAAAATGTGGATATAGGGGTAATCAAGTATCACTGACAAGTCTTGGGTTGCATGATCAAGGTCAAATGTAATTTATTGTCAATGAACATAGTATTGTACATCATAAATGGTGTTTTTTGTGAATAATTATTTTATAGTAGTTTTCAAAGCCAGCACTGCTGTTATATTGGATCGCATGATGCAGGTGAGACTGCCAGAGGCGCATTACTTGTTATTGAGAGTAACACCTTGGCATTATTCCTGTGGAATTAGGAATTATTTCATAAGACTTTTCTTGACTAATATTGTCTTTGAAATGATGCTTGTAATGATGCAGTATTGACATCGACAAAAAGATGAGCGTTTTGTCATTTGTGTAAAGAAATCTCTGTAAAGACACGCTAGCGCATAGTGCAAGAGTATTTGAAGTCAATCAATTGAAGCAATCTCACTCCTATGCCACACCTGGCAGAATTGATTTTCATTGGTTGAACGAGATGTAAACTTCTAATTGGATATTGCTTTATCTCACTGATTTTAATGGAGATAAGATATTTTATTTTATCTCAGATGACATAGATCCTCATACATGTATTTTTTTTAATTTAGAGCAAGAATTTAAAAATACATTTTTTAAAGAGCATTGTCATACTACATTTTGTATTTTGTATTTTTTGTGTGATCATGATTTGAATTTTTGCACTTCAAAGAAAATATTTAGGCCTAAAGTAAAAATTGTGAAGGTAATCCGATTTACACTGTACATATTTGTTAGTGTATGTTATTCGCTTTGACAGTTTAAAGCAACCCTCATGTTTATCTGTAATTATCATTTTGTAGAATTTGTTGGCCCTGAACCCAACCGTTCCATCCCATGCTAAAGTGGTCGTGACCAAAACAACCAAAGAAAACAGGAAGTACTGGAAGCGCAATGGACCAAAATCATGTGCGGTAAGTAGGCCTAATGTAGATGATTCCCCCCCCCCTCCTACCCCCACCCCCACCCAACATCCCTTTTCATTTCAATTAATGCAGGGCTCGACAATAGCTGTGGCCCGGGGCAACCAAAAATGAGGGTAGGGCCACCAAAATTCTGCAAAAGCCCACACTTGGTGGTCCAGTTGGGCTACCAGAGTTTTTGTAAATTGTAATGTTTTCTATTGTTTTAGGGCCACCAAGAATGTGAAATGGATCATTTTGGTGCAAAATTTGGGCCATCAAAAAAAAGTGTGGAGCCTCGATTAATGTCTCTAGAATTGTCTTTTTAAAGCCTGTAAGCTTAACTCATGAATCCTACTTACTGACAGGATGGGTCAATTTGACCATGGACCTATGATTTGACCAAACTACATGAAATGTGTGATTGCTGTGCAACCGCCTTTTATCACAATACATGTAAGTTGCTGGGTGACATAATGAAGTCATTGGCATCGATCTTACGAGTTGTAAAATTATATTGAAATCATTGTGATGTTTTAAGTGTATCCCCTCCAATAATTTTCTCACGTCCGAGAAGCTATCAAATTTATTTATTAGCATACATGTAGTTTTATATTTCAAAACACTTAAAATGTTGCTAAGCTTGGTTGCTCTAGACGTTAATATGATTAAGGTTTAACTTATACGTGTTATTGTACACATGTATGCAAAAAATGCAATTGAAGGCCAGCATTGGCATTGATATTTTATATTTCGTCTACATGTACTTTTCAAATACTACAGTATAATTGATACCACATTGGCTATTAAAACCCATTTAGTCTACTATCAAGTATCAGCTTGGTCTAATAGCCATTTGGTCCACTCTACACTCGGTCTAATACCCACTTTCTACTTGTTATTTAGTCTAATGCCCACATGGTCAAATATCCACTTCATTTACTTAATATTTTGCAGTTTTTCAAATGAAAATTTGTTCAGATGTACATGTACGGTTCATCTATCATAAAGCGGTGCAAAACCAAGTGGATATTACACGAAATTGGTATAATCTAACTGGAAATTTGATAGTCAAACTGGTAAATGTGCTACACTGCACATGAAATGACAAGTGAACAAGGGTTAGAGTCTAGACCATGTGAGATGAGATCTAACAGAAGGAGACAAGCAGGTACAGTGTGCTACATAACTTTTTAGAAGCACTTGCCCTGTCGGGCAAGTAAATTTTTAAATAGTTGGAATATAGTTGCCCGAAAATCTATTTCATTTGCCTGAAAAAATCCTTGAAAAAAAAGTTTTACCTCTTCAAACGAAAATATTGCGGTTTTATAAACCATTGACCTTTTTTTTTTTGACATGAACTGATGTACAGTACCTTGTTCTTGCATTTTTTTTACAAAGTGATTTTATCTTGCTCAATATGACCAAGTTTAGGTTCGATATATAATATCGACCCTAATTTGGGTAATTCTACTGTGAGAATTTGACCTGCCCGATTCGGGCAAGTACTTTTGGTCTTTACTTCAAAACACTGCCCAACTAACTTTTACTTGCCCCGGGCAATCGGGCAAGTGCTTATGTAGCACCCTGAGGTACCTGGAGACCAAATGCCGGTATACCAGCATTGGGCCATGTCCTGCCACGATCGGCTTAAATTAAAGTGTAAAAGTAGAAAAATAACAACAGAAGTTTGATGGAGAAAAAAAAACTGATGTAGCTTCTTTTCATCCAGTCATGATGTTTATGAAGAAAATAAATCAAAAGAACTGGGGGTACATGTATGTTCATCTCACTGTTGCGATGTTTCACAATTACCAGTTGGCTTCTGTGGGGAATGATGATTGTCATTTGCCCGAAGAAGCCATTTGGCAATTGGTCATTGGCAGAACTTTAAAACAGTGAGTTGTTATTTCCAGTTCTTTGATTTATTTTCTTCATTTTGATGGAGAAACATATGTCAAGCTACATGTATGCCTATCAGGTCAGGGTAACATTTTGTTAAAGTACTTGTCGGATGTTTTATCTGACAGAGTCTTGTTTTATCCAACAGTTACCATAGTAACAGTGTTTCTCAGCCAATCAAAATCAAGGAAAGTTGTAAGATCTGACAACTTGTTGGACAAAAAGTGTTGGTGAAATTCTCCCCTGATGCCTATTCATGTCACGAGTGTGTGCCAAAAACGACAGGAATGAATGAACGACAAAATTTCTACAATCTTCCCTGTGTAAAATACGGCATTTCATATATTTCGAATGCTGTATGTTTGGCCCTATTATGTACTCCAGTCTCTAAAGGCGAGGTCAGCACAGTCGAATTCCTAAAAAAATGATTGCATTGTTGCAACAATAATAAAGGAGAATCAAAGAGGATGTGAACAGTGACAGCTCTGCTTTCATAGGGGGTCCTCTTTGTCTAACCAAGCTTGAAAAGAAATTGCTTCAAAGTCATTGATTGAGCTTGGTCAGGTGCTGGGCGCGTCAATAGAAGAGTGCAAAATGTTTGGAAAGGAAAACTCTGAAGGAGAAGTTTCTCACGGATTGCCGGCAATTTTTAACAGTCTTTTCTTTTGTGCATGTAACAACTCTAGACTCTTGAAAGTTTTATATCTGAAACTGTTCAGTTCTTTTTAAAGGCCGAGTTTGATTATACATGTAGTCATTTATACACTTATACTTACAGAACTTTTGGTGCCAGAATAAAAACGTTTGTTGTTCTGTTATATTTTGTCTGTATCAGCCTCCCCCCCATCAAATATGAGAAAGGACTAATTTCCCTTTCCCTTTATTAAATTAAAAAAAGAAAATCCCTTGCAAGCCGCCATACTAATCTGCCTTTGTTCATTATCATTCAACACAGAAAGTAACTTGCCACTATCAACATAATAGTGCTTGTGTTCATAAGAATAGTTTTTAACCCTGCACAGTTGTATGAACTTGAATGTGGTAAGAAACAAAAGGTGGATATTGATTAAAAATAATAATTTTTGAGAATTATCATTTGATTTCAACAACCAAAGAGAATAAAAGTCATACAGACAAAAAGTATCTATGGAAATGGTAATTTAGGCCCTGCATGTTTCACAGCATGAATCTACCTGAAAGATACTCTTGGTGACAAACACATCACCAGAATTATTAGGCCTGGGAGTAAATATGAATCATCAGTACATTCGATCAGTTAATCGACAATCTGCAACCGAATACTACTTTTTACACAAGTTTATGACTAATCCAATGTTTGCCAGATGTTGATTACTGATTTCAGACATTAGATTATCAAAAGTACTTGGCTATAATCTTTGATATTTGAAAACAAACTGCAAGATGACAAATGAAATTTATGCTAAAATTTAATGAATTTCCAAACATTATAACTCAACACTGATACAGTGTATCTGTGCTGGCGACCCTTGCATCATTCAGCTGTATTGATGTGCACGTCATGGGTGCTGTACTGGGACACTCGACTGAGTCAGCTCGCTCATTTAAAGTGACCAACGGTAGGTCATGTAAAACTAAATAGACCAACTTTTTGTGATTTCCGATAATCCTTGAATCTTGATTGTTCTAGACAATTGTTTACCCTGAGGAACAACCAAATGGCAAACAGGGTATTTATCCCAGGCCTATGTTCAGAGACATCAGTCTCAAGAAATTTGAATTAAACTGTTCCAAATCAAATAAACCAATATACATATGTACCAAAATGATAATGAAATATATTGCATTTTTCTACTTATTGGCCCAAAGTCACACAAAAAGATTTTTAAATCCTTCCCTGGCTTTAGCCCCCACCAATATGTATGGCAGTGTATCCTATTGCCGGACACCTTTATTTCAGTGCTTTAAAAATGACAACTAGAGGAAATACAATCAAGAAAAATTCACACTTGCTATTCCAAATATTATGAAAATCATGAATATGATAAAATTATTTTATATTTACCAACCATTTTCTTTACATCGCACTTGCCGCATACCCCTCCACGAAAAACAATTATTTTCGTGCGCGACAAATTACATCATGATTCCGGACGCGCGCCAGACAGGTAAAGATATCCTTGATTATAATGATGTCAGAACAAATTTTTGTGATTTTTTTCTTCTTATATCATATCATGAGTAAATTCTAAGTATTATTTGCTTTTTTTATATCGAATCTGAGCAGATGTTGGTAATAAATTCGTGTTTGATAACTTATTTTATTTTTTCTTGTTAGCTGCATGTTCCATGGCACTTTCCAATAATAATTATGCTCGCGTTCGTAATGTGACGCTCATCAAGTTCTATCGATGCGCTGCCGATCGACGGCTCTACTCACGGTAAACCTCGCGCACGGGTACCTTGAGAACTAGCCGTCGACGATCACCCACAATACACCACACCTCATCATTCGATCGAAGGAGTGGACGAGATTGAAATTCGGCAAATCAGGCCCATATTTCCGTTAGAAAATATATCAATTGTTAATACAAAACTATGTTATATGATATTTTAAGCATTTTCTGTCATTTTTAGAGATAATTAGGTAAAAGTTGGATTTTTCGCCTTGTTTTTGCAATCTTGTTCTAAGTATTGCTCTGTGAAATTGAATTGCGGAAGTCTTACGGTACGAATTTGTTTTAGAACGCAGTAATATGCGCGTCCGGAATCATAATAGTGTCCGGTAATACAATACGTGACTATACATGTACATGCAGATTTTTGTCTCACCTGCAAAGCAGAGTGAGACTATAGGCGCTGCTTTTCCGACGGCGTTGTCAACATTGAAATCCTATAAAACCAAGTTTCAGTTTTTGAAATGTCATCATCATTACTTTGAAAATTTATATAATATGGGCATATTTCATGAAACTAGGACATACTTGTTAAAAAGGGTAAGTATCGTCACTCATCTTGCGTTAGTTTCAGTTTTTATCTTATATTACCACACCTCTGTACCAATTAAAATTAAGTCATGCAAATGGATGGGTTGCCATTGAATCCTGTTGCACTCTTTGTCACAATGATTAGATATTCATTTTGATTGTGAATAGAAATTCATGGAGGTTGAATCATACAAACTTCCCCTATACATCTGTCACCTGGCTCTACTTCATGCATGGAGAGCCTTCAACTTTGTATTGTAAATAACAGAGTTTGAGAGTTTACAGTGACTGTGTGTTTAATTAAATGCACCATTCCATCAGCAATTAGTATGACAATATAATGTCCATGTTGATTCACCGATTCAACCAGATTTTGTCCCTTTATGTACATGTAGTTTACTTGTACTTGGGACTTAAAAACACAAAGTGAAGTTCAATGTAATACCACTGTACAAAATGAAATTACTGACGGTCAGTATGAACACATACTGCATATTTACTCTCAATGATTGATTGGCCCAAATTTACACGCACAATTTTTTTTTAATCCCCCAGTTTAAACCCCCACCCACCTTCATGCCCATTTATTTTAATTCATAAATTGTGCACACCCACTGAATATGATCAAGTTTTGTAATGCCTGTCTATGCCCAATGGGATTTCTTTATACATGTACACTGTATACAATAAATATGCTATTTTAGTGCTCTTAGAAATCAAATTTAAAGGTCAAGTTCGCCTCAGAAAAATGTTGATTTGAATCAATAGAGAAAAATCAGACAAGCACAATGCTGAAAATTTCATCAAAATCGGATGTAAAATAAGAAAGTTATGACATTTCAAAGTTTTGCTTATTTTTCACAAAATAGTTACATGAACGAGTCAGTTACATCCAAATGAGAGAGTCGATGATGTCACTCACTATTTCTTTTGTTCTTTATTGTTTGAATTATACAATATTTCAATTTTTACGAATTTGACAATTAGGACCTCCTTGACTGAACCACAAAATGTTAAAATAATGGAATTCCACGTGTTCAGGGAGGAATGAAACTTCATTTCACATGACAATGACGAGGAAATCAAAATGTTTTATATTTAATATAATAAAATACAAAAGAAATAGTGAGTGAGTGATGTCATCAGTTCCCTCATTTGCATACCGACCGAGATGTACATATACGGTAACTGTTTTGTGAAACGAAGCGAAACTTTAAATGTCATAACTTTCTTTTAATATTTTACATCCGATTTCGATGAAATTTTCAGCGTTATGCTTGTTGGATTTTTCTCTTTTTATTCAAATCAAGTTTTTGTTGGGGTGGACTTGTCCTTTAAAGGAAGTTTGTACCTCTCCTACAGGTACATCGTAAATCAAACCTCCCTATTGTGACTTTAGGTCAGTGTGAAGTACATCTGGAACAAGGTCAGGTCAGAGTGTTAACTTGACCTGTTTAGGGAAGGGGGGGGGGGGTATTCTGCAGACACAGACCCATTGGCCCGAATTCACAAAAAACCTAGCTCCTGGTTTTTGGTGGTTTAAACCCCCTCCTGGTTTAAACCGTGGACTAAAAAACCCAGGAGGGGGTTTAAAATTCCTTTGTAAATTCGGGCCTTTGTTTTCACAGTTTTTAGAGTGCATAATGCAGAGTCTGAAGTAGTGAGACTAGATTCACTATGTTCT
Source organism: Lytechinus pictus (assembly GCF_037042905.1). Taxonomy (NCBI): domain Eukaryota; kingdom Metazoa; phylum Echinodermata; class Echinoidea; order Temnopleuroida; family Toxopneustidae; genus Lytechinus; species Lytechinus pictus. The sequence goes on along the minus strand of NC_087255.1, from coordinate 18,897,201 downwards.
CTGGCTGGCTACAGACAGAGAGAGCTTGGCTTCTGCTAGTTTTCACTCCAGACATGGTACAATTGGTTTAAGTGTCAAATATGAGTCTGTGCGTGTAGAGTACTAGAGGGAGGGGGTGGGGGTAGGGGGGGGGAGAGGCTGGTATTAAATCCACAGTTGAACACCCAGATACTGCTACAGAGAGAGCAATTTACAGTATTCCATCATTTGTAAGGATTCCGCAGATAGGGCATTGAAATGTGGAGAGGGAAAGATCGAGGGAGAGGAAGGCCGAGCAGTATCAAATACAACGTAGGGCTACAGGGAAAAGAATGGCCATGGCCTTAACTACAAACTTGACCCTGTACTGAAACCCATGTTTCTCCTCAATTGGTAAATAGAGGAAAATGAAACCTTTGGAACAAGATAGCTTGTGCGAAAACACAAAAATCAAAGAAACAGCTCAACAAAAGTTTGAGAAAAAGTAAATAAATAATAGAAAGTTATGAGGATTTGAAGTTTAGATCATTATTGTAATGTAGATCCTCACATTGGCAATGCGACGAAGATGTGTGATGTCATGTGAACAACTTTCTCATTAATTTGGTATAAATGCCTCTTTTATTACATCTACATGTAATAGTAGATCATATATTCTTTCTATAGGAGGGCATGTAATACAGATTTTCTAAGAATACATTATAGATAAAAAGTTTGTATCACCATATCACCAAAGAAAGAGCATAAAGAGACATTTTGGGGGTAGTTGATAGTCCACCAAAGGGAAAGTTGTTCACATGTGACATCACACATCTTTGTCGCATTGCCAGTGGGATGATCTCCATAGCATTTCTGATCGCAATATTCAAATGCTCATAACTTTCTATTTATTTGTCCGATTTTTTTCAAACTTTGATGTTATTCTTTGATTTTTCTGTTTCCAAACTTTCCACATAAGCCCACTTGTTCCAAAGGTTTCATTTCCCTGTAGGGTCAAATTTCCAATTAATTGCATTTTGAGTTTTTGATATCCCTGCTATAAACCTTTGTCCAGTTATTCAAATACCTGTATTAATTGAAGAGAAATTGACAGTATTTTGGAACAAATATATTTTTCTCTCTCTTCTGTTGTTCATTATGCCATTAACACTGTGCAAAGTGGATTTGGCCTAGTGTAGTGATAGTGGTAGTAGTAGTAGTAGTAGTAGTAGTAGTAGTAGTAGTAAAATATCCATAATACTGCAAGAGGAAACTACTGTTCATTTTGATGAGCAAATCATTACAAATGTAAGGGACATTACGTATGGGAGAGGCATTTTCCCATACAGTCTCATTAAAAATTTAAGCAAATGAAAAAGGTATAAAAGAGAGTTGGTGCATGAGATTTGCAGGGCTGTGTAAAGAAAGTGCATTTGAGACAGCAAACAGAATCTAATGGAATTGGTCGTGCCAGTGAAAATTCAATATTTAATGTGTGGAGTGGAGGATTCCATTTTATGATGCTGTATCATGGTAAATAACACCAGGATCTGAGATAGAATTTCATTTTCTGCCAGCCTTTTTGTATAAAACATCGAGGCACAACAACCTGGGATCTGTCAGATATGTGACATACAGACAAATATGTATTTTTAATATTGGGGGTCTACTTCTCACAACCAACTGCCTATTGAATCTACATGTACATTGGATTTTATAAGCTTTAACCAGTACGCGACACTGGCACCGGTCCGACGGTCCCAGACCAGTAAAAATTGCTGCCAGTAACTTTTCAGACATACTGGTCCGACATGACCTAAAAATATATCAAACTGATACAAATGATATTTTCTCCTCCTTTGTAAATTATGAAAATAGTTCCCCGAAATTGAGAACTGGCTCTCATGTATAGTTTTATTTTATTTTATTATTTTTTTTTTTTGGGGGGGGGGTTGGAGCAATTAATTTTTTTTTTGTTTTTCTTTATTTCTGGGACCAGTAAATTTTAGGTTCGGACTAGTTTAAAAATAGAATAACTGGGTATCTATATGTACATGGGTTAGAATCCCAGCCATCGCTTGTTTTCCTTCAGCAAGAAATTTATCCACACTCATTCATTCAGGCTCAATGAAATTTGACTATGTTATGGTATCAACATTGAAATCTGAACCATGGTTAAGTTCTCGAAATTTTATAACTTGAAAAAAATCTAAAGTATAAGGATTTATATTGGAGATGAGGGTCATCAATTATCACTGATCACCTTGTATGAGTTGCAGGACACATGATTAAGGCCAAAGGTCCTTTGAGGTAAACAAACTTAGCATTTTTTTATCAAATGAATGTTGTTCTGTGGAAATTTTCAACATTAATTTTCAAAGTGAGCACCACTGGTATTGCATAATGCAGGTGAGACTGCCAGGGGCATCCCACTTGTGCAGCACATGCATGTATGACATGGTCCTTTAAAGATATTCAAATCTTAAAGGAGAATGAAACTCTTGGAGCAAGTTAGCTTTTGTGAAAGTAGAAAAATCATAGAATAAGATCAACAAAAGTTTGAGTAAAATAGGACTAGCAATAGAAGAGTTATGAGCATTTGAATGTCGAGATCACTAATGCTATGGAGATCCTCCCGTTGGCAATGCGACCAAGATCTATGATGTCACAGATGAACAACTCTCCCCTTTTGGACACTGAAAATATACCCCAAAACATCTCTTTTTGCTCATTCTAATCATATGACAAACGATTCATCAATGATATGATGTTGTGAAACCTCTGTACTTGTCCTCTCATAAAGAGAACACCTCACATTGTGATATAGACTCTATAAAAGTGAGAATATAAGTGAAATAAGTACTAAAGTAATGAGGGAGTTGTACGTGTGTGACATCACAGATCTTGGTCGCATTGCCAATGGGAGGATCTACATGGCATTAGTGATCTCAATATTCAAATGCTCATAACTTTCTTGTTATTCATTCAATCTTCCTCAAACTTTCAACAATATGTTTCTTTGATTTTTATCTTTGATATGGATTCAGCTGGTTTCAAGGGTTTCATTCTCCTTTAAGATTTCATGTATTCCAGATAGATGCTTTTCTAATTAGCACATGTATATACATGTATGTACCTTCTATTTTTTCTATCATAGACATGCGGAGACCTTGACAATAACTTTGACGATGTGAAGCACACAACCCTCAGTGAGAGGGCGGCGATGCGGGAGGCAGCCCGGTGTCTGAAGTGTGCCGACGCCCCTTGTCAGAAGAGCTGCCCCACCCAGCTAGACATCAAAGCATTCATCACAAGCATCGCAAACAGGGTATGAAGACATTTACATGATTAATTTGTGCTAATTATTACCTGCAATATATTCACTTTATTGATACCGGTACATAAATGTATTGAATTGACATAGTGAAAGTTGACATGTGGCATTTTTGTTGAATTTCCTATTGCCATATGGTATGATTGTGTGCAATATCATCATGAATGATTAATCTTGTTATTGAGGTTTGAAACCACAGTATTTAAAATGTGTAAGCTTTCCCTATCAGTTGATGTAAAGAAGGAATGATATTTTTGTCAAATGGTCCCTAGTACGAAGAAGGATTGTACTTGACCGTTCTCATGTATGATGTTTTGGAGTTGTTTTTTTTTCTTTTGGGGCAGGGTATACTAACTTTGTTATTCAAATCATTCATTATGTAGAGCAAAAACTTTTGGAGGGAAGTTTTACTGTGAATTTATCAACAATTTGATCCTCTTATGTTCTCCTCTTTCATAAAGAAACGTATGTTAAGGAGGATGTTAGGTAATATTAACCTCTGCCTTGGATCAGTTCCGTCCACCTTGCCACATGACCAGAACCCAAGTTTATCTTTTACTGGGTAGTCAGTATACAACATCCTGTCTACATAATAATGTTAAGTGATGTCATTGACACGTAGCTTCTATCTAGATATACAAAACAGCATTGGCCAATTAGGATCATTGTTGCATATATGCATTTTATAAAAAAGACCAACCATTGACCAATCAAAATGTTTTTGTTTTTAAATTTAAGAGTTATTTTACATTAACGAAGAGATTGCACATAAATTGACCTGGTGGGTGTTTCATAAAGCGGTTCGTAAGATACAAATGATTTTACGCACGACTGGTGATCCTTTCTTGTGCTATGTGATATCCCTGTATAATTGATATATGACCTAAGAATATGTTCCAGGCGTGCGTAAAGTTGTGCGTAACTATACGAACAGCTATATGAAACACCCCCTGTAATAACTGAGAAAATATTTTAATACAAGTATATCATTATGGTGATGAAAATATATCAGAGGATAAATCAAAGGTGTCATTTTCATTATCATGAATGCTATGTAATCATGGATTTTTTAAATAATGGAATTTCATATTTTGCAAAGGAGTCATTCCCCATCAGCATGGTGCAATAACATTAAAAAAAAAAAATGTTGATAAAAAAACACTTTTTACAAATAACAAATTTGCAATAACAGTTAAAAGCTAAGTACTGAAATTGTTCAATTTGATTGGCTGATAGTAAACTTGGTTTAGATTTTGTGCATTTGTTATTATAACAAATCTTCGTCAAAAGATACCTTTGTCTTTTCCATGATATTCTTTAATATAGCCTTATCATATATTTGGGGCCTTTTATCGATGAACATGAATTTTGATGTTTAGAATATCAAAGAACACAGAATTTGCAGAGAAGAGAAAAGTGGGTAGAATAAGGAAGAACCATCTGACAGATCAACATTAAACATCTGTGGGCCATTTCATAAAGCTGTTCGTAAGCTAAGAGCGACTTTAAGAACGACTTTCTTACGCGCTAAACCATTTCCAATTAACATTTTGCTTTATACTATTTTCCACAATAAAGGATCACCAGTCGTTCTTAAAGTTGCTCTTAACTTTATACGAAGAGCTTTATGAAACACCCACCAGGCTCACATTTGTAATGTCAGTGATCTCATTCCCATACATCGTTCCTCTTTCTACCTGGGGAGCATTTCACAAAGCTGTTAGTATTAAGTTACAAGCGACTTTACGAACGACTGGTGATCCTTTCTTGGGTAAGTGATATACACCAAATATTTATCGATGATGATGTAGCACCTAACTTGACCTAAGAAAGGGTCACCAGTCTCTTGTAGAGTCGCTTGTAACTTAGGAACAGCTTTATGAAACACCTGCCTGGGGAGTGTTATATGAAGATTTTTGTCAGTGATGTTGTAAGCTACTGGTAATCCTTGCATCCGATTGGCCGAGAACAAATTAGTCAGTGGAAATCAATGACTGTAGGAATGCTCCCTTGATTCCCAACCCCTTTGCAGAACTACTACGGAGCCTCCAAAGCTATCTTCTCTGACAATCCCCTGGGCCTGACCTGTGGTATGGTGTGTCCTACCAGCGACCTCTGTGTCGGGGGTTGCAACCTTTACGCTTCGGAGGAGGGACCCATCAACATCGGTGGCCTTCAGCAGTTTGCCACAGAGGTGAGATGTGCCCTTGGAAATCTTGGGGTGTCACAAAGGGATTAGTCTGACTTGAGAGAGTTGCACTTAAATTTCATTGTTTGTGCAATATAAAAGGCATCACAGCAGACGCGCACTACTGCGCATTGATAAGATTGGGCGTTTCATATCGTGTGCACGTCAGCATTTAAGTGTTAGCACTTAATCTCTGTGAAACACCCTCGATGTATGTATTCCCCTTTGGAAGGGCCGATCCCTTGTCGATGACATATGATTAGTAGTTTCACTCCTTAATGCCATTTACACCAGATGCGCGTAAAGGAACATGTAATCTGTTCGATTCTTGTATAGATTTTGATTCATCCGTATCCCAACAGAATAGCACTTATAAATAGTCATATTTGTTGTTTAACCCTATATGCCTTTTATTGTCAGATATATTATTTTTCCAATTCTCTTTTTTCTATTCTATTTTGTATTTTGATGAAATTCTTTCTGGCATTAAAACCATATGCAGATCTATGTCATTCTAAATATCTTGTGCATCATGATTATTATCGCTGTGCTGGTATTCTGAAGAAAAAAAATCTCATAATTGTACTGTTTGGTACAGTCTGATTGTGTGTCCAATCCTTGACTCTGTGATATTCCCACAGATCTTCAAGGAGATGAAGATACCCCAAATACAGGACCCCGCCCTTCCAGCTCCCGCCGACCTACCAGACAGCTACCATTCCAAGGTTGCCCTGATCGGGTGCGGACCTGCCAGCATCAGCTGTGCCACCTTCCTGGCCCGTCTGGGATACACCGACCTGACTGTCTTCGAGAAGGAGGAGTACATCGGGGGTCTGAGTTCCTCCGAGATTCCACAGTTCAGGCTGCCTTACGAGGTGGTATCCTTTGAGGTGGATCAGATGAAAGACCTTGGAGTTAAGGTAAGTAATTCATTACTCCCCAGGGAGTAGAGAAAATGCACATTTGGGGTATAACCTCCTCTGAGATTCTATTAACACGTGTAGCTCAGTTCTGTTGACATTTAATCAAAGAAAGTTCATATCCACAGCACCTCATCCTTTGTTGTTTGTTCTCCCCAGGTCGAGCTGAAAAAGGGTCTCGGTATGAACAACATGACATTAGAATCTCTAAGAAGTACTGGCTATGAAGCTGTCTTTTTAGGAATTGGCCTTCCCGAGGCAAAGAGGGCATCGATCTTCCAGGACCTGACTGTTGAACAGGGTTTTTACACGTCCAAGGATTTCTTACCCAAAGTATCTGTGGCCAGTAAAGCAGGTATGATAACCAAATAGTACAGGATGTTTTTTTTTTGTTCTTGCGATCTTTGAAATGGTAAAAATATTGCTATAGAAGTGTTTTGAAATAACAGAATTTGACAAAACTTGATTTTGTATCTGAATGAAGTGTATGAATTGTTGTCCTTGTCGTGTTGGCATGTCTGTTGTTCTATAATAGGCATTCATTCATAATCAGATTATTTACAGCATGAAAATTCATAATCATCATTATTCTTGCTCTTCATGAAATAGAACATCGATAATGAATTAAATCATATATAAGTTTTTTGTCTAAAGTATGTTTGTATGTTACAAGTGTATTCCATTAATACTGGTCCAAGCGGAAAAGCTGCAAACATCTTGCCAGATGGGGTGCTGTTTGTTGCGCAACTCTGGTATCGGATGACCGGTTTACTGAGGGGGGAATCTTGATACTCTCCGCCACTCTGGAAAGTTTATTGCTTCTCTGGAGCTATCTTCGTGTAGTTTATTATGAAATGTCATTTATTTATTGGTTAATAGATTCTATTTTACCCTTGTCATTTTCATAGGAATGTGTGCTTGCAAGTCTTCTCTACCACAGCTCCATGGGAGTGTGATAGTCTTAGGAGCAGGGGACACCGCCTTTGATTGTGCTACATCAGCCCTCCGCTGCGGGGCTAGACGTGTCTTCATTGTATTCCGCAAGGGTTTCACAACCATACGAGCTGTTCCCGAAGAGGTAAAAGCTTCATTCACATTTGTTATTTTTGTTTTGTTGATTATGGTGTTAACACCATCTTCATGGTCGTCATCAATCCTCACCATCTCCATTATCATCATCATCGTCATCATCGTCATCATCATCATCATCAACACCACCACCATCATCGTCATCATCATCATCACCATCATCATCATCATCACCATCATCATCATCATTATCATCATCACCATCATCATCATCACCATCATCATCAACCCCTACTACCACTTGAATCCTCATTGTCCTATTCTTTCCTTTTTCGCTTCCTCTTCTTTCTCTCCCTACCCCTTCCTTCCTATTCAAGCTCCTCCACTCCTCGATCCTCATCTTCTCCATCATCATCATCGTCACCACCACCACCACCATCATCATCATTATCATCATCATCATCATCACCATCATCATCAACCCCTACTACCACTTGAATCCTCATGGTCCTATTTCTTTCCTCTTTTCACATCTTTCTTCTTTCTCTCCCTACCCCTTCACTCCTTGTTCTTCATTTCCCACCTCTCCTACTCCTCCCACCTCCTGTCCCTTCTCGTCCATTCTTCCTTCTGCTTATTTTCACCCCCCCCCCCCCCCCGTTTTCGTTTTTCTTCCGAAATAAAAAATATTTTTACTACTGTCAGATATATCTACAGGTAGTTTTAAAAAGGAGTCACCCTTTATAGATGATTGGCTACCCACATAGTTTATTCATTCTAAAAGATTTTAACATTTCTACTTGTCAAGGTTGAGGTTTACCACATTTTTACTCCCAACTTATGCTGGCTGAAGCTGACAAGCTTTGATAGTTTTCATGTTATGTCATTGGTATCATCCATCATGTCATTGTCAGTCTGTGTCACTATATGTTGAGGAAGATTGCTTGCTTTTGAATATAGATTTATAAGGTTTGCACAGTGTGATTGTGTGAAAGGCAAACTTCTTGAAGTAAATAGAAAAAAAAAAACACATGGACCACGTATGAAAAGTCGATAAAGTTGAAATATAGTTCAAATTTTAGTCATGCAAAAACAGTGTTAGAGAAACTTTTTTTTTTCATGTGACCGTTGTTTTCTTTTATTTGTTTGTAAAGTCGAATGTAATATCAGATGATAAACTCAATGTCCCATATTCTGAACTCTGGTGGGTGTTTCATAAAGCTGTTCGTAAGATACAAATGACTTTACGCACGACTGGTGATCCTTTCTTGTGCTAAGTGATATCCCTATGTAATTGAGTTACAATGTATGACCCAAGAACATGTTCCAGTCGTGCGTAAAGTCGTTCGTAACTTTACAAACAGCTTTATGAAACACCCACCTGGGGGCCGTTTCATAAAGCTGTTCGTAAGTTAAAGGACAAGTCCACCCCAACAAAAAGTTGATTTGAATAAAAAGAGAAAAATCCAACAAGCATAACACTGAAAATTTCATCAAAATCGGATGTAAAAGAAGAAAGTTAGGACATTTTAAAGTTGCGCTTAATTTCACAAAACAGTTATTTATGCACATCCTGGCTGGTATGCAAATGAGGAAATTATGACGTCATCCACTCACTATTTCTTTTGTATTTTATTATATGAAATATGAAAAATTCGAATTTTCTCCTCATTGTCAAGTGATACAATGATTAATTATTCCCTGAACATGTGGAATTAGCATTGTTTGATACTATATGGTTCAGTCAAGTTGGTCCTTATTGTCAAATCTATAAAAAATGAAATATTGTATAATTCAAACAATGAAAAACAAAAGAAATAGTGAGTGATGGACATCATCGACTGAGTCACCTAGTTGTGCATATCACTGTTTTGTGAAAAATAAGTGAAACTTTAGAATGTCATAACTTTCTTATTTTACATCCGATTTTGATGAAATTTTCAGCACTATGCTAGTTTGATTTTTCTCTATTAATTCAATTTAGCATTTTCCTGGGGTGGACTTGACCTTTAAGAGCGACTTTAAGAATGACTGGTGATCCTATCTTACGTCCTTAACCATCGCCCATGAATATATCATTAACCACAAGAAAGGATCACCAGTCGTTCTTAAAGTCGCTCTTAACTTACGAACAGCTTTATGAAACACCCACCTGGTTTCAAGTAGTGGTTTGATTATGGATAGCCAATTTTCACACATATCTCTATGAACAGTACAGTTCAATTTATCAGCTCAATTTTGACACTCAAATCATTCATAACTGACTGGGAATAATTTTTGAATTTGTTCTCTTCATCATTAATACATGAGGAAAGAGCCAAGTGAAGTTAGAAAACATGTAATGTGAACATGAATACCTCTTGGCTTCCCATGATTTCAACACTTGAGTTTAGAGCATGGCCTATAAAGTTAAACCCAGGCTTCAGGAAACCAATTAATGCATTTTTGTCACAGGCTGAGAAAATAAGCAAGGCGCGTGAATAGATATCGCGGAAGAGGTTTATGGTACACCATGTGTAAAGTCCTGGAAAAGGACTGAGATAAGAGAAGTGGATAGAATTGGAGGTGAATTGGAAAGGCGAGAAAGTGGAGGTTTTAAAGTAGAGTATTCTTTTCAAAATGAGTGTAGTCAGTAAACCAGGTAGCCGTTTCATAAAGCTGTTCGTAAGTAAAGAGCGACTTTAAGAACGACTGGTGATCCTTTCTTGTGGTAAATGATGTTCACCTTTCTTATTTAGCGTGTAAGAAAGGATCACCAGTCGTTCTTAAAGTCGCTCTTAACTTACGAACAGCTTTATGAAACACCAACCAGGGTGCCGTTTTCATAAAGCTGTTCGTAAGTTAAGAGCGACTTCAAGAACGACTGGTGATCCTTTCTTACGCGCTAAACCATCGCCAATTCAATATACAACTTACCTGAAGAAGGGACCACCAGTCGTTCTTAAAGTCGCTCTTAACTTACGAACAGCTTAATGAAACACCAACCAGGGTGCCGTTTCATAAAGCTGTTCGTAAGTTAAGAGCGACTTTAAGAACGACTGGTGATCCTTTCTTACGCGCTAAACCATCGCCAATTCAATATACAACTTACCTGAAGAAGGGATCACCAGTCGTTCTTAAAGTCGCTCTTAACTTACGAACAGCTTTATGAAGCACCCACCAGGAGGAGTGGAAAGCTGGGTAGTAAGGCAGGCTTGAGAAGGTGAGAGAATGCGGGATTGAGTGGGCGAATAGAGTAGTAGCAGGAGCAGAAGAGTAGACTCTTAATACATTTGTGAGTTTTTATTTGGACACCTTTTTTGCCTGTGCTTATGTAGTTTCAAATGTTAAAAACTTTGCAAATGATGTTTTTTAAATGCAACAGCTCAAGTGTGAAAACTTAAGTTATCAGTTTGGTGAACATCTATTCATACAGTTGATCATGTCCTAGAAGTTTTTAGTAAACAGACCATCAGACATTCAGAGGCATAAAGTCAGGTCAATGAAAATAAATAGGGTGGTTAGTTTCACATTATACAAACTTTCAGTTAACTTGGCGCTATTCACATCAGAAAGTCTCAAACACTGAACAATGGACCTGACCAAATTTACTTAGTTGTGCCTACAATTGCGGCTATTGCAAATAGATAGTTCAAAGTTCACTTCAATTGAAGCTTGAAAAAGTAGTAGTATGTGTAAAGAATGAGTATGTTTGGTCCTATGTGGTTTGTGTACTGGAGAGAATATTTGCTTACCTATTTTAATTGTGTAATGGTGATATGATATGATGAAAGTAGTGGTGGTAATGATGATTTTGATGATGATGATGATAATGGATTATGGTATGGGTGATGATGATGATGTTGGTGATGATGATGATTTATTATGGTGGTGGTGATGATGATGATGATGATGATGGTGAAGATGATGTTGATGATGATGGTGATGATTTGGATGATGATGATGATGGTGAAGATGGTGAAGATGATGTTGATGATGATGATGATCATGGTGATGATGGTGATGGTGTAGATGATGATGATGGTGATGGTGATGATGATGACGATGATGATGACGATGACGATGATGATGATGGTGATGATGATGGTGAAGATGATGTTGATGTGGATGTTTATGATGATGGTGATGGTGATCTTAATGAATATGTTGATAGTTATGATGATGGGGATATAATTATAATGATGGTGTAATATATGACCACACATTTCCATGCAGTATTAAGTCGGTAATACAATTGATTTGATTTGATAAAAGGCCTTGATTGTCTCCTTCTCTTGTAGATGGATGTTGCGAAAGAAGAGCGATGCGAGTTCATGCCATTCCTCTCGCCCCGCAAGGTGATTCTAAAGGGTGGACGCATCGCTGCTCTTGAGCTCTGCCGAACGGAACAAGATGATGAGGATAACTGGATAGAAGATGAGGAACAAACGACCCGTCTCAAGGCTGATTTTATCATCTCTGCGTTTGGGTCTACTCTGCTCAATGAAGAAGGTTGGTCGATGAATCAAATCTGTACATGAAGGGAATGCTATTTTGAGTCTCGCAGTGGGGGGGGGGGTGGCAATTAAAATTATTGATATCAAAATGTTTTTATGTTTTATCTTCTAATTTCTTGTGTATTGATTTGTCATTTTTCTTTCAATGAAAATTGACTGCGATATATTTCCAATCATAAACATGAAAAATTTATTGAATTTTCATTAGTAAAAGTAAAATATTGACTCACTTTGTATTTTGGCTATAAATGAAATTTGCAAGCAAAGGTCATGAAACAACACAATGCAAACCTTTCTCGTTACAGATTTATGGCAAAAGAATTTTGAGTGGGCGTAACTTGGGACCATTAGGGTTACGTCTGTAGAGCAACCCTTTGGAAGTGCTCCTTTTTACTACAATTTTGTTAACCAACTTTATTAGGAAGAACTTGAAAGGTCACACTGATGGTTTCTTTAAATTAGCCTTCATTAAAGATGAATTAAAGAAGATGCTGTAACCACTGATTTCATGAAAAGTCTGTGAAACCAGGGTTAATTGACTCTATATATTGTAGATCTAGATTCGGTACAGTTTCATTGACCGATCTTTGTGAAATCATGAAATCAAAGCTGAAAAACGATCACTCTGAAGATCACCAACATAGATAAGCACATGTGGGACAGTGTATTATAAGTGCTTTAAAAAATTCCTACGTCAGGCTGGAATACCATGCTTGTTTTGCTAATATCTAGAGCTGCAATTACATTAAACAATTTCTTCCAGAATCCTTTGCCTCATTTTTTTTTTGAATATTCAGACTCTTATTAGTGGTCATTTGATTTATAGATTCTGACCAAACTCATTTTGAAATTGTTTCCCCAACTGGCATTTATCTATCAAATACTCTTCTTTATTTCTTTAATTTCACTCTCCAGTCAAGGCAGCTCTGTCGCCGATCACCTTCAATAAGTGGGGTCTCCCAGAGGTATCCTCAGACACCATGCAGTCCAGTGAACCGTGGGCATTCTGTGGGGGAGACTTGGGAGGCGTCGCTCAGACCACAGTGGAATCGGTCAACGACGGCAAGACAGCCGCTTGGTTCATGCACAAATACCTACAGGTGATTTATAAAGTCTTGTGGAATATTCATCATTTTATAAAGGGTAACTGTTATTGAGAGATTACCTCCCACCAAAAAAAATACAAAATAAAAATTAATGAAAAAAAATAAAATAAAAAATAATGAATGAATGAATGAACGAACAAACAAACAAACAAATGAATGAACAAATAAATAAATGAATGAATGAATGGATAAATAAATAAGTAAATAATAATAATAATATGTCCATTTATAAAGCGCAGTTACTATGTGCATAATTATACTCAACTGTGCATTGATACTTGGTATCATATTACCTCGGCTGTAGCTGAGCCGCCATATTAATAGGTGCTAAAGTGTTCAAGGAAGAAATCCTACCGGGCACCCATTCACCTCACCTGGATCGAGTGCAGCACAATGTAGATAAATTTCTTGCCAAAGGAAATTACACTAGGCTAGGATTCGAACCCACGACCCTCTGTTTCAAATGAATGAATGAATGAACAAACAAATAAATAAATGAAAAATAAATGAATGAATGAATGAAGGAATGAATGGATAAATAGATGAATAAATAATAATATTATTATTATTATTATTATTATTAATTTCGGCAGTGAAAAGTATAGAAATTGGTACAGTGAAGTACAACACATAATAAACATAACAGAGTATAGATTGAGCACCCACTGGACTGCCAGGGTCAAATAAAGTTAACTGAATTACTGTAGTCAATGAAGACCATTTGACCCTATCCAGTGGGTGCTTACATAAAACAGAAGCGGATAAAAGAGTGAGTATGAACAAAAAGGTTTAAGATCAATTATAATAGAATAACAGAATATGTCCATTTATAAAGCGCAGTTACTATGTGTATATACTCAACTGTGCATTAATACTTGGTATCATATTACCCCAGCTGTAGCTGAGCCGCCATATTAATAGGTGCTAAAGCGTTAAAGGAATAAATCCTACCGGGCACCTCACCTGAATCAAGTGCAGCACAATGTGGATACATTTCTTGCCAAAGGAAATTACGCTAGGCTGGGATTCGAACCCACAACCCTCTGTTTCAAATAAATGAATGAATGAACATGAATGAACGAACGAACGAACGAATACATGCATGCATATCATGCATGAATCAATGAATGAATGAAAAATTAAAAAAATTAGTGAATGAAATTTATACAATGCTCAGATTGGCAGAGTTATCCTGTGAAGAACTGCTGAAAAATATCTCTTTCTACACAAAGGGGTGCAAAGTCTACCTTCAATTCTTAAAATTTGTTAGATATTTGGTGTATTATGTAATTTATATGGGAAATTATGTAATCGTAGACACACAGAATCAATGATATAAGTCTGTGTGGAGTGTCTTATCTCTTTTCCATTGAATTGTATATTGGTATAAAATAAAGAGATAATTTTAGAGCTCTGGTCATGTGAGCATGAGTGCTTGCTTCATACAGCATGAAAGGAACTTGAAGTTTTGCTTGTGTGCTCAAGATCTAAAATTAAGTTGTAGTTTCCATCTATAATGAAGAGAACAAAGAAACAAACAATTGTGAAACCAAATGTATTTGCAAAAAACTATCAGTGTCTTTTCACATACGGTTTATCTACAAGTTTCCATTCTGTGTGAAAGGAGCTATCATGAACTGAATTTCATACACAACTTGGAGAGGTGGATAGCTTGAACATATCCGGTTTTGTCATGTTGATAACAAAATACACTGATGCAATAAGGTACATGTGCTTATTGCGGCACTGCACACAGAAATTAGTTTATGGGACTGCACACATGTCTGGCCTGAACATGCTTCAGTAGTTCTGCTCGTGTTTGAGTATCACAGTAATGAATTTCGACATGAATTCTCTGTACTAGTCCTGCTTGTTCTTATGTGTCAAATTAATGATTTATGAATGATAATGTTAAATATATGATCTGCCTTATCATAAATATTTTGTTATGTTTGCTCTGGATAAAAAGTATGAATTACAAAAAATAATAATAATGATGATCATGATGGTGGTTAAGATGATGATGGTGATGATGATGATGATGATGTTGATGATGGTGGTGATGGTGATGATGATGATGATGGTGGTTAAGATGATGATGGTGGTTAAGATGATGATGGTGGTTAAGATGATGATGGTGATGATGTTGATGGTGGAGATGATGATGATGATGGTGATGATGGTGATGATGATGATTATGGTGATGGTAATGATGATGATGGTGATCTTAAATCATAATACTTTTTATATTCTTCAGTCTCTTCATGGCATACCGGTTCCCAGTACCCCTGCCCTGCCTAAATTCTACACCCCTATTGACCTGGTAGACACCAGCGTGGACATATGTGGACTCAAGTTCCCTAACCCTTATGGGCTGGCCAGTGCCCCGCCCACCACCTCTGCCCCCATGATCAGACGTGCCTTTGAAGCAGGATGGGGCTTCGCCGTCACCAAGACATACTCGTTGGATAAGGTCAGTGTGCGATTTCTATCTCTCTGCATCATGTTACAATTACATGTACATGTAGAGGATTTTGAAATATAGGGGGCACAAAGAGCACATTTTGTAAAAGAGTTAGGGAAGATGATAATTTTCTAAGAATGAGATGTAAGTAATATGTATCTTCAGTGTGTGATTCTCAAACTATTGAAGGGGGGGGGTGTCCCCTGCACCCCGCCTGAATCTGCCTCTGCATGTACATGTACTGTATATCCTATGAAAGGCTAGCTAACTTTTAGAAGAGGATTTGACCCACAAGAAGAAGAAGAAGAGTAAGAAAAAGAAGAATTATTTATATAGCGCCATCTATCTAGAAGTAATCGATTCCGAGGCACATTGTTATTTTCAATATGACTGCATTGTGTTTTGTATGCATATAAGACATTGAAAAAATTTCCACCAAATTTTGATAGTTTTGCACTATCCTAGTTTCTGCAATTTAGATAGTCCATCTGCCTCTCACTGTATTTTCTTTGTATCATCAGGACTTTGTGACCAACATATCGCCTCGCATCGTCCGCGGGACCACCTCCGGGAACATGTACGGGCCAGGTCAGGGGTCGTTCCTCAACATTGAGCTGATCAGTGAGAAGACTGCTGCGTACTGGTGTAAGATTGTCACAGAGCTCAAGAGGGACTTCCCCGATCGCATCGTCATCGCGAGTATCATGTGCAGCTTCAACAAGGATGACTGGACCAAACTGGCCAAGATGTCTGAGGTTTGTTCATGATCGAAAGATCCAAGTTTTATCAAAACATATGACAGCAGCCTGACGGGTGATTTGACTGTGTTTCACGAAACAAAATAAAGATACAAAAGGCGCCCACGTCATTACCCTGGCTATAGCCTGACTGGCCATCCCATGGTGCACAAACATTTTGAGGAATATTCCTGCCAGGTACCCATTTACCTCACCTCAGGTGAATGCAGTATAATTAATGTGCACTGTATCATTATAGCAAGTTTAAAGATAATTTGCAATGAAATGACCTTCACCATATGACCCTTGACCTTGTACTACTTAACAATAGCCTTCAACTGATCTTTGTGGCCTTTGTACCTTGACAGGAAGCTGGTGCCGATACCCTAGAGTTGAACCTGTCTTGCCCTCATGGTATGGATGAGAGGGGAATGGGTCTCGCATGTGGACAAGCCCAGAGCTTGTACTTAACATTAGCAATTAATTGATCGTTGTGACCTTTGAACTCTGACCTTGACAGGAAGCTGGTGCCGATGCCCTAGAGTTGAACCTGTCTTGCCCTCATGGTATGGGTGAGAGGGGAATGGGTCTCGCATGTGGGCAGGATCCGGAGCTTGTTCTGAACATCTGCCGCTGGGTGAGAGCAGCGATCAAGATTCCCTTCTTCGCCAAGCTGACACCCAACGTGACCAACATTGTGGACATTGCCAGAGCAGCCAAAGAAGGTACGATGACATTTGATATTTGCACCTTCCCTTTAAGATATTAGGGAGTTTTCACAATGGCAACAGGGACAGATTCTGCAACATGGTAAATCTATTGAAAATGCAAGTCAGATCACGAACAGCTGAGAGGTATAGGTCTTCATAAAAAAAATGATGAACCGGAACAGCAGATCGTTCTAAGATTCGGACCGGACGGAAAATTGCAAATATGTTGTTTGTCAAGGGTCCAGGATGACACTGCTGTTTTGGTTCACTGTTTTTCGACAAAGACTGCTTTGTTATATAGGGCTTTCGACAATATATTCTCTACGTTCCAGAAAGCGTCTGCGTAGTGGTTGTGAGAACTCCCTAATGTACCATCCATTCCTCTACCATCTTTACATCTTAGATCCTGTTAGCATAATGACTCGTTGATTGTCTTAGATCATTTACATTCAATTTAATACTTTGTTCTTTATTGAAAAAAGCAAGGTATGACTTACAATCCATCTTTGATAGACCCTGGAAATGTAATTATTTTGTTGATGTTCCTAGATCACCTTCTCTTATTTTCAATTTGATATGTTGATCTTTATTGGAAAGAGGAAAGTATGATTTACATGTTAGAACAAGTAAACATGTTCATGTGTTGATTATCTCAGAATTTCTTATTATTTTTAATTTGATGTTTTGTTCTTTATTGGAAGAAGCACAGATTTTGATTATATCACAATCTGCAAGAATATCATAATAAAAGTTCCAAGATTGCTGATGCTAGTTGTCCAACATGGCTCTGAATACAGCAGCATATTTAGGTTCATGATGCAGAATTTCAATAACACCCACCTCCATTATCTTGGTTTGTGCAGGCAATGCTGACGGGGTAACCGCCACCAACACGGTATCCGGACTCATGGGGCTGAAGGCCAACTCCAACGCCTGGCCGGCCATCGGCAAGCAGAAGAAGACCACGTACGGAGGAGTCTCTGGCAACGCCATCCGACCCATCGCACTCAAGGCTGTTTCCGCCATAGCAAATAATATCCCCGGTTTCCCTATCCTTGCCACCGGAGGCATCGACTCCGCAGAAGCCGCCTTGCAGTTCCTCCATGCAGGGGCTAGTGCTGTTCAGGTATGCTTGAAGGATTTGGTATCCATTTCCTCTTCCGGGAGATGTTCTGATTTAAGATAGACTACAGTCTTTAACCCGAGGTACAATTTAAACTTCTTTCTGAGAATATGGGCCAATGGGTACAGCCTAACTTGAAATTAGACAAAATGGTAAATGGACCAAATGGCAATGGAAACAAATGTTACGAGAATTGATTGTATTTTTTAATAACTTTTAAAAATAAAATATTTGCCATATATACAATAATTGACAAGAGAGTAGTAGCAACTTGTCACTTGACAGAAACAGATTCCGAATTACCCATCAACTTGGCTCTTAAATCTTATACATGTACATGTATACGGATGTGGTGCTCTTTTGTGACTTTTGCTTGCTTAGAGTTAAAACCCAGTCAACATAAGGGCCTCGTAATGGAAAGGTTAGCAATTAATCACTAAATGAAATGGCCTATCAAGATCATCCTTGCATGCGCACTTTGTTCAGTAGAGTGACCAGGAACCAATCAGAATTGTTCTTTCAAATTGGCGATTAAATCACTAACCTTTGTTTTACGGGGCTCTGCTCTCCTTGTCCAGGTGTGCAGTGCCATCCAGAACCAAGACTTCACATTGATAGAGGACTATGTGACAGGGTTGAAGGCATTGCTGTACCTGGAGAGTTTGGACGGACTAGGAGATTGGGATGGTCAGAGCCCACCTACGGTCAGGCACCAGAAAGGCAAGCCAGTCAGGGTGGCCGACGTCATTGGCAAGGTGAAGTCGGGAATAATGATGATGATGGTGTTGGTGGTGATGGTGGCAGTGCTGCTGGTGGTGGTAGTGGTGATGATTGTGATGATGAAGATAGTGATGTTGATTATGATAATGATGATGGTGATGATGATGATGATGATGAAGTTGGTAATGATGATGATGATGACAATGATGACGATGATCATCATCATGAAGGTGATGAATACGATTTTCATTATTACAAGTTGTGTAAAATGTCAATGATAATGATAATGCAGACACTAGATATGAGTCAAGAAGAACAGGACATCTTGAAAATTCATCACGGCAGTGATGGAATATATATTTGACAAAGATACCCGTTTCTGCATAATAAATCAGACAACATTTCATCATTGCGCAAATTGTTGGAAATTTTTGTTCATTACTTGGAAGAGCTTTGCTGTTATGAAGGTAAATGCAAGGTGCTTCTTTTTCTCTCTGTATAGCATCTTCCATCCTTTGGTCCTTACCAAGAGGAGAGGATAAAGGCGGTGGCTTCCTACAAACGCAACCTAGACCTGACTGGTGATGATGAGCAGCCCGAAGCCCAGAGACCTGCTAGACAACCCAAGAAACCTATCCCAACTATCAGGGTGAGTGAATGAAGAAAACACTTTTTGTGTCAAATGAAGCAAATTTTCATCTTTTCACAATCAATTTGGTTTTGACCTTGTGAGCTTTTGCCTGCTCGGACTGCCGTGGTGCCGATAATACCCTATCTACAGTGAGTCAGCACTAGTCTGAAGAAGCCTACCGAAACCAGTAGGCATAAGCTCACAAGGTAAAAACAAAATTGATTGTGAAATGATGAAAATTTGTTTGATTTGAGTTCTACCGAATCAGATGAATCTCTTTACAGACCCATTTTGTGTGTCTGAAAACAAAAAGAAAGTGAGACCAGAATGATGATTTTATCAGACTTATGGGCAGGTCAAAGATATCGGGGGGGGGGGGGGCACAGGAATTTAGCAATTTATTCACAAATTTTTATCAAGGAAGGCCCCTCCCATAACAATTTAGGTTTTCTGTGACAATTGACTATAATTTTCCTCCTGAACAATTTGACAAGCCAAAATGAGCCATTTTTCAATGGAAAAAAAAAGGTTTCAACTTCACAAAAGTCAAGAGGGTCGGGGGTTCAGACCCACATACAAAGGAGAGTATTCTAGTGGCGTAGATCCAGGATTAACAGGGGGGCACTTAAAAAAAAATTGACAAGCAAAGAAAGAAAGAAGGTTATCTTTTCTAGAGCATTTTCCCAATAAAAAAAAAAATTGATTGATGTGGGGATGGGAAATAAGAGAATTATTTTAGAACGTTGGAAATCATCATCCACTTAACACTCTTTCATTCATCTCTCATCGTGTTATCTATCCGCAGGAGGTCATCGGTAAGGCACTGGACCGGATCGGCACCTACGGCGAACTGGACAACACGGACCAGGTGGTGGCGCTCATCGACGAGGAGATGTGCATCAACTGCGGCAAGTGCTACATGACCTGCAACGACAGCGGCTACCAGGCGATAACCTTTGACCCCAAGACCCACCTGCCCCACGTGACCAAGGACTGCACCGGCTGCACTTTGTGCGTCAGTGTGTGCCCCATCATTGACTGTATCAAGATGGTGAAAAGGGACGGTCCCTACTCCCCCTATAGGGGAATCCCCCTGGCAGTGGGGACATGCTCTTGAGGTGCCTGTAGTGTTAAGGTTTATCAGTTAATGGAGTTATGGTCGTGAGAACAAGCCCTGGGGAAGAAATACATTTGCTTTATATGAGTCTTATAGAGCTTATAAAGGCAAACTTACTCATTCTCATCAGTCATAAAAACAATCTATTGGGGTTGGTATTAGGATCATGCTTAAGTGATTGAATAGAGAACCTGTGAAGCGTTTCATGAAGGGGATTGCTGGGTGTTTTATCAGACAAGTCCTATTTTATCTGACAGTTACCATAGTAACATTCCTTCTCAGTCAATCAAAATCAAGTTGTCAGATCCCGTTTTATCTGACAGTTACCATAGTAACAGTGCATCTCAGCCAATCAGAATCAAGGAAAGTTCACAGATCTGACAACTTGTCAGATGAAAATGTTGATGAAACACCCCCGTCCCCTCCCCCCCCCTGCTTCCGGCTCTCTTTTAGGGGCTTGTTCTCACATCCATTCTCTCATATGACCAAATAGCATAAAGTGTGCTCATGAACAAGAAACATTTACCGTCATGACAATGTCATTTTTTCCATTTATCAAGGCAGATTTTAGAAAAAGTAGTCTGGAATTAGATTAATGAAAATGGTTTAGTCTTTTTTTGTATTGGGAGTGCTTTGTTAAAGTTAGACTGATACCCAATTTTTACTTTGCATATGTGTGTTTGTGTGTGCATGTGTGATTTGACTTATACAGACGTGTTTCAATTGGATATGTTGACCGCTATATGCTCGTATTTAATTTGGAATGATAAAAATTAAATTTATAAGTAATGATTTCAATGATAGCATTGGCTTAAAAATATATGGGGAAACATGACATTTTTTTTCTTTATATTGATTTATACTTAATAATCAAACTCTTTCATAATTTCTTTCATCTTTTTCAAACAGTCATGCCCTAAACTTGCTTCAGATTCATGCTGCAAAGTGCATTGAAATTTTTTAAAAGAAATAAATATTTTTTAAAAGAAAGAAATAAATCAAAACTATCCTCAAATTTACTATTTACTTATCAATTAAACAAAAGTTATTTTACCATCAGCATAGTCTATCTAGTATCTACCAAAAACATGTTCTGTTTTCTCAGGAATCTATTAAGAATAAATGATGTATTCTGGTGATGTTGGGCGTAGTTACATGAAGAGAGAAGTAGAGATACTACTCGGTAATTATCTGAAATTGGTGTTGCTATAAATATGTAAATTATTTTATGTGTACAAATCAAACCTACCTGATAGCAAATAAGCAAAAATGCAAACTGTACTCGTACTTCAACGTCTAACTGCAAGTAAAATGATTTGATAAATATGACACAAATCTCTCAAAAACAAAATGCACCCCGACCGCCTCTAGGGCTCGTCTTTCGTTCGATTAGTGCTCTTGTATAGACACATGTTATAGAACTTAGCCCTTGTACTTCATTCTTATACAGTGCATCCCAGAAAAAAGGAAACCCATCCTTAGAGCTAGATATCACAATCATTGAATATGATTCAATCATAAATTGAACACTAATTGTAAGAATGATAACTCTTCTTTGATTTGGGACCAAATACTTAATAGTGAATTGTTCATGCATTGCAGAGTACAAACAATATTGAGATGCTGGAAAGGATTCGCTTGAGAATTTGATCTCCTCTTGTGTAGAGATAAGTGAAAGAAACACAACGTCCTTTTCTTACATCAGTGTGCTGCATCCGTGATTAATCTCAACTCATTTTTCTTCGCAACATGGTTTTCACATTAACTTTTTAAAGGTAAATACCAGTTGTGGTAACGATTTCAAAATGAGTTCGAACAGAATCCAATAAAATGACCACCCAAGTGTTTGTATGTATAATTAAAACATATGGGCCAATCGGCTCTGGAAAAAATTTGTAATTGCTGAGAAATTAGCAAAAAAAGCACAGAATTTCATAGAATGTCAGGTATTTTTACAAGCAATATTAATACACTGTTCCCTCATATGCCTTTTTGTGTTAGTTATCAGAATTATCGGTTTTTCAGTTAAGACTTTGCTTTCAATGTACCAGATCTAGATCTATGGTAATTAACCTTGATTTTAAAAGCTTTCTCATGAAATAATTGTTTGCTGCAATTACTTTCTTTTACCTTTAAACTCTTCTCATCCATGTATGCATGAGCTATTCATATTATATTTGGTATCAAAATGAAGAAGAAAATTTGAATTTATGGTTATGTAAATGACAAATTGTAAATCGCTTGTCAATGTTGAAAAAAAGGAACAAAAAATCCTTGTTTCCTTTTTTTGTGGGATGCACTGAATGTACAGTAGACACGCGTTCTCAGCAATCAACATGCCTTAAATTGGCCACCTCTGAAGTGGCCGTATTTGCTGCCGTTTTTCAAAGAAGCAAGGTTTGTAAATTGACTCTGTATAGTATAGATAGATTCAAGTGTAAAGTTACTACTATGGTTTACTTTGTGAGCTTTTTAGCCAGTACCCTTTTCTACCAAAGAATACTAATTATTATGTGTACTTCCAATCTCTTAAGACTGCATTAATCGAAGCAGATTAAAAAAAAAAAACCTTTATGAAAATACCACTTGCTGTAATTTGCTATAAGCTATTTTGTTCCTCTATTTTTCTAAAGATAACAAAGGGAAGTGTACATTCCCTTGTGATTTTAAGTTAGAAGTGATTTAGCTGCTAGTGCCATATATACTCTTTATATGAAATATGTTTTAGAGTTTTATTTCCTGTCAATTTAGCTCATCTGAAATTCAATATTATATATTTTCTTATGGTTGGTTTGATTCAAAGTCTAATTTTATATTGTCCTTTAAAAGTTTTGTGTGGTGTCAAATTGTGCGGATGGCAATTCTAAGAATATGAGCATTTTCATCATATTGCTCGTTATCTGCATACACACATGTAATCTGTGATTGTATTTTTATTTTATGATTGAAAATTTCACAAATTTGTCACATTTACTAAAAAGCTTATTTTGTGATATGAATAGTGAGAAATCTTTGAAATCGCTTTTATTTTTAAATGAATATTTTTTTTAAATTATCTCTATGTATGCCTTCAATGATAAGATGACTTTTGTGAGAATATGATTATCATTTGGGAAAATTTAGTGTATGATAGCGACTATTTTGGAACCATTTGGCTTGCATGTGAAGATTATTTGCAGAATCTTTTAAAAAACAAGAAAAATATAATTTCATAGTTTGGCTTATGTTTTGTGCTTGTATTCCATATTTCCTTCAGATTTCAGTTATTTCATGTAAATTACAAAATCAGGTATGAAAATGAAATGACTAATTAATACTTTACAAATGCGTTACAAAATATTTTTGTGACACCAATAATGCTAGTACTAGTACATTTTATCAGTATTTCCATATCCATATTTACATTGCATTTTTTACATCAATGTAACATAGATATTTCATTGGGTTTTTTCCATTGCAACCTTAACCATTTCCATTTTTGGAAAGATATAGGATTATATTTTTGAAAAAGATAGTTTAGGAAAATCATGCCTTCATCATTATTTGAATTTATACAGTACATTATATGTATACATATAGAAACATACCATTTATATGTTTTACCCAATCATTTATGAAAGTCCCTTTTCTACAAGTGTGTTTAGAAATAAGGCTATGAAAATGTAAAATGTAACATATACATGTATGCATAGAAATTATTATTCAATGTTCATTCCAGAAATGTACTCGATGTAACCAAATCCCTGCACACAAAAATGCATTTCAGAAGATTATCAATAATAAACGTGACTTGTAAAAAGTGTAGTTTTGTTTAGCTCTAGGTGTTTTTGTTTCATTCTGTTTATCAAAGTGTGAAAATATTCTTCAAATCTGTGACATGGCAGCAATGTTACAAATTGATTATAAAATAATAAATTTTCTCCCTGTCTTTTGTAGGATATCCATACAGGGTTCCTACAGTCATGGAAAATCCTGGAAAAATGTGTGGTCAGGGAAGAAGTCAGGGAATTTGGAAAATTTGTGAAAAGTCATGGAAATGCATTTACCTCTTGGCTATGGCAGCTTTCCAGTGTGTCGTGTCTCGCAACTCTCATACTCTGTTATACTCTACTATTATAATTGGTGTTCATGATTATTATTTTTCCCAGTTTTGTGACATCCCAAATTCTACATAACTCCCGGGAAGTCATGGAAAGCAGCAATTTAGTCATGGAAAAGTCATGAAATTCTGTTTTCCTATTTCTGTGGGATCCTTGCCATAATAATTCCCTCTCTTGGAAATCTGTTGCTCAATCTCTGGACGTCTAATAATAATTATCCCACTTGTACGGTTTCTATCCTACCCCCTTCCCCCTCTCGCTCTTCCTCTTTCTGCATTCTAAATCGAATTCAATTTTCTTGAACTTTTCTTCAATTATTTTATTTCCTCGATGGAAAACATATTTAATTATTTCGTGGTTAAAGGAGACAAATTGGGTATTTGACGAAGTGCAGTGAAGACCAATTATAGATTAGACCGATATGATAGTAGACCAAATGTGTTTAGCCGGTGGAGTACCTAGGATTTTCCAAAGGGGGGGGGGGGGCAAATTCGTCCGCCAAAAAAATTGACAAGCAAAAAAAAAGGTATTGAACTGCAAGTAAAGGACATTTCGCACCAGAAAAAAAATTTAACAAGCAAACAAAAAAAGGGATCAGTTTTGACTCGTCAGGGGGGGGGCAGGCATACTCGTGCTTTGCATGAGTTGTGACTCGTCAGGGGGGGGGGGCAGTCTGGCCCCCCTGCCCCCCCTTAGGTACGCTAGTGTGTTTAGCCTATTTGGTATTAAGAGTTTCTGAGAAGCACACCAACTGCTTGTAGACCAAATGAATAGACAAAAATCATAAGGATATTTTAATTCTGAATTCACGCTCTGATTTGTATTCTGAAAGATCAAGATGAATATTTTGGTTTCAATAATCCATTTCAGTGTCACAATTGAAAGTAAGTGATGGGGGAGGGGGGGGGGGGGCTTGAACCATGTAAAAATGGTTGAGACTGAATATCGGTCCAGAGAGAGAACAGGATAGTGTGGGAGAGAGGAGAAAAAGGTGACCCGAAATCGAGAGAGGAGTTAGAGGGAGAAAGTTTAGTCTGATACCTGGGTTGGTATATTTTCCACTACAACGTACATTTTATTTTGTCAAATGAAGTTTTGGTTCATAATCAGTTTGTCTAACCATATAGAATGAGGGGGGGGGGGTGCAAGAAAATATTTGCAATAAATCGCAAATTTTATGATGGAATTTGATGAGATTGACAAATTTTAGCAGTTGCAAATCAGATTAAACTCCTTGTTTCAAGGAGCAGATTAGTAATCTCCCCAGATTAGGAATGCTCCCCAGGGAGTGGAGAAGGTGCATACATTTGTATGCGGGCATGCAAGGATCCGATGACCGGGGTAATTAAAAGTCTGTAAAGCGCTTAGAGACGTCGTTCCGATGTATTAAGCGCTATATAAATGCGGAATATTATCATTATTAATCAATTATAAATATATAATTAATTGCAAGACATAATCCATGGTTGATTTTGGGACCGAAAATAGATTTGCTATTGATCGCAAGTTACTCATCACAACGCCCCTTGAGTCATGGCCCTGTGAAGCAGGGGTGCTGGGGATGCTGAAGCACCCCCAATATTTTCCTAGGGGGTGCTGCATGTGTTATTCTTCACAGGCAGCCCCCCTCGAATTCTGGTAGGTGTGACAAAATTGGGAAAATCAACCAAAATGACCTGAATTTTGTATAGAAACCTTTTTCTTTTTTTATTGTGAAATTTCTCGGGACCAAAATGACCTTCATTTTGTCGTGAAACTTTTTTTTTTTCTTGTCAAATTTACATCAGCACCCCCTGTAAAGGATAATCGTTCCCAGGGCCCTGCCATGAGTTATGTTGGACAAAGGGGATATTAGACGAAAGACTCGAAACTGGATGCAATAAAAAATGGTAGATGGACTAATTGGTCAAGTGGCAATTAGACCAAATCGTCATTAGGCGATCTGGTTGTAGACGAAGTATGATTAGACCATATGGGATTAGACCAAGTGGAAATAGACGAAGTGGCAATTTACCTTTACAGACATGTGAAATAAAGAAAGTTAACGAATTCACTGGAATGATAAAAACATTTAATGAAGTACTCATTCAGTCCATTGTATGCCTATTGAAAGTACTGTACGGCTTGCTATCTGCATATAGCAAAATAAAATTATGTACAATCACTTTGCAAAGTTTGCCATACCGGTTACGCCAATACGCCCGTCATAAAACTTAGAATTGCACTCCCCAAATGATCATCATTAAAACGAAACTTTTTATCGTCCCAAATATTGGAACTCTAGAATAAAATGTACTCACTCGCAATTAAATATTCTGAACATATATACAGGATTATTATCTACGTTGCTTTCAAATTTCTCGATGCATTGAAAAAGCACTATTTTCTTTTTTATTCAATGCGTCCGAGAAAAAACGGACTCGGGGTTTTCAGAAACGGCTATTATCATCAATGTGCTTTGATAACAAATACGATGAGGAGCGCCGTCAGTTCGTTTTGATAAAAGTGGGGGAGAGGGGGGGGGGGGGGGGGAGCAAGGTGACGACAGATTATTTTCTTACTTAACTAAAAGGGTATTAGAAGTGGAAGGACCTAAATCCTTTTTAAATCCTCTTTTTCTTCCCCTTTCTTACCTTTTCTCTTTTGTTTTTTTCTTCACTTTACGCCCCTGTTCCCTCTTTTTGGCGCCGGCTTTGAGTAAACGTTAGATCTCTTCTTCAATATCAAACCCAAATACTAAGTGTCGTGCGGTTGCAGAACATAACAGAGTGTCCGACGCGCCCGGACGCGCCATCACTTTTTTTTCCAGTTTCTGATGGCAGAAATTTCATAATTCACAACCAAAAGAAACTTTCCTGACAGGAACAACTGAAGTGGATGGGAACTAGATGTCATTTTGAATGAGAGATCTTACTGCGTTTCATTCAATTTACTAAATACAAACAAAAAAACTGGGGCGGCACCAAGCGATGTCTCCTGATTGGGGGGGGGGAGAGAAGACCTAGATGTGACGTCATTCTATTAACTCTTTGCATGGTGAATTGATTTTTGGGATAATAATGGCAATTGGTTCCATGTTACTTTCTTTAATTCAAGATTTCCATATTGCACCATTGATACTTATTATTATTATATAGATGTTATCCAAGAACGATATTTAGCTTATCTAATTTCAAGGTAGGGGAGAATATTACGATTGTTGAATTTATATGAACAAATGTGCAAGATTGCAACATCAGCGCGCAAAGGGTTAAATTTAATAGGAGTATTAAAGAACGCCACGATCTATATCTTTATTTCTTATACGTTTCTTTCCTATTCCATTCCTTAAAGTGATTGGTTAACATTGGTGTGACTTTAGAAAATCTGAGCTAGAAGGTCACACTTGTCACCTGTGTCTGTGATATGTTACAAAAATGAAGCCCAGAAAAAATTGCGTTCGAAAATAATTATTTAGAGCTTCAAAAATTGAAATATAAAGTGACCAAAAACACCATCTTAATTTCATCCCATACACTTATGTGTACTATTTAGGCGTCTATAAGACGCCTATTTACAAAATCGGGGTTTGCCTTGTAGTTTTAGCTTTTCATTCTCAATAATGGTTGTTTTCAGGGTTTATTAGTTCTAATACATGCACTTGTAGACATGTTTCATCTTGGTTTGATAATTTTTTAAATCGGCTGCTCACAAAGTTAAACAATAACTTTAACACCTTTCCCGCTTTGATTTTATTCTTTTCACTACTTGAAAAAGCATCCCGGGCGGTCAGCCCTCCCACTAGCTCCTGGAGCGCCATCCCTAACAGAAAAGGTTCATATTTCATGCGAGGCCCTGGCACCCCAATCTAGTTTAATTTGCTTGCAATATTGAACTCCATCTGAACTGGCGATATCAGACTTAAACGGGTAACAGGAAGTTGACAAACTATAGGGCTATATAGGACTACCAAACTCGATCCCAAGGGTGCCTGCAACTGTCAAAAGTTTGGACCACACTTTCCCCCATGCACCAGAAATAAAAACTATTCTTTGGTGTGACTTTCAAAACAAGATAATCAAGAGTAAAGATTTTTGCGTAAAAACACAAACTTTGACTGTATGTTGCTTGAAATCATGTGACGAGTAAAGTTGCATTCCTAGTTTGAAAACAGCCAATTAACCCCTTGTAACGAGGGTAAAATTAAACCATTACATTTGTAGGGCTCGTGTCTTACTATTTCTTAACCCCACTTGCCAGGGGTGATGAGAATTTCTTTTCATTTTAATAGTTATGGCTATCGATAATGAAAAACTCTGCTGACACCCTTGACTTTAAACGCCTGTGCTATAACTCGTCGTTCTTACGGAATTCCGTCCCACTTTTATGTGCACGTGAGAAACTATCTAATCTTGCACTTTCGTCGTTTTCTAACTTTTCTCTCGTTTTATGGTGTGATAAAATTTCAGCCTTTCCTTCCTTTCCCTTCGCGTGGTTGGGCGAGTGGAAACCACCCTCTTGCTCAGATTTCCTGCCAACGTTGTCTGATGTGTGTTCGGTAGTTCTTCGGGTATCTTCGGTTTCCGAACCGAACCCTTCGTCCTGCGCGAATTCATCATCATCGCCTTCCCCGAACTGCTCGTCAATTTCCGTCCTATCATAGGCGGATTCGGCTTCACTCGGAAACTGCTGATCGATAAGTGAGTAATACCGGTCGTGGAAGTGAATCTGTCTTTCAACGTTATGGTCCACGGTGATCCAATTATTCGCTATCCATTTTGTTCCCTTTATGACGTCACAACCACCGTGCAACGAATGGTTTCGATTTTCACCGATCCATCCTGGCGAGAAAAGTGGAAATGATGTACAAGGTTGAGTCCATTAAAATTTTCAAACAGTTCCCACCCTCGCATAAATTTCCCTTGCGTACAAAATAATTATTAACAAAAACAATTAGTAAATCAAAGCTGAGATTGAGAAGAGATGGGGGAGAGACAGAGAAGGGGGGGGGGCAAAATAACGGATATGTGATTTTAATATTTCTGAGCGGCTACTAAACATTTCCTTTGAATTAAGCCACACTATCATTCCAAAAGTGAGTAAAACCATGGATATATTATTCGGAATAAGATTACGTGGTAGAACAAGATAAAAAAAAATAATGGGTGAAGGAAAAAATGAAAAAAATAAATAATAATAACCCCAGAAATATAACTTACCATTTTCTTCGTCTAAGTAGTGATTGTACCATAATATTGCTTTGCCCTTTTCAGGTGGTACGACCACATTAGACTTGTAGCAATAATTAGAAAGATCGTAGATATCATACGATATACCATCCAGAGACTGGTGAATATAAAAATGATAATGATAATTTATGAGTCACTATGTTAGGAAACAATAGCATAATAGTGATACAATACGGCCTAAGACCAAGCGACTTTTTAAGAATATGTGACAAAACTCTACAAACCATCAATGAGTCGTCAGGAAAGCTTCCCTGTCATTAGCCAAGAAAAGTATTTTGGTCTTCAGAAATCAATATGAAGAAAATCAGCTTATCTGAAAGAGCTACCTTTAATATCTTCCTCCCAATATATACTGCATCAGAAATGTTAGTCGTAAAGGATGACCCCCCCCCCAAAAAAAAAAAAATGACATACAAGAGAGTTTATTTGAGACTGTTTCCAGACTGCTACAAGTTTCACCCCGCTTTCATAGTATTTATTTATTTTTGGGTTTTTTTTTTTTTTGGGGGGGGGGGGTTAAGTATTTTAATCTCCAATTTTCAAACTCATTTTCTCTTTATTCATTGCAGCTCTCATTGCACTGAATTCATTACACCTGTCTGTGTTATTATTCATCGATATGACAAATTATACAAATTGAAAGACTGCATTCCAAATGAGAACGCTAACAAGACCCATACGTTCAATCATTAGTTTTAATCATAACATATTATCATAAATTATCATAAATCATCAGGATTAACCGCTGAAAGGCAGCTCGAGCTAAAGCCGGGGTAATAATAATAATAAACACTGCGCCTCAGAATAGATTATTTCTAGATAGATGGCTCAATATAAATGCCTATTATTATTATAAAATAATTAGAAGGAGTTATTTTCTAAAAATCACTGATCTTCATAATGGATTTCCGAAGGAACACCAAACATTAATTTTCATATTAACGATGTATAATAAGTGCTTTAAGGGCACAATTATGTGATTTTTTATTTATTTAAAAGCCAATAACACAAAACTGAGCCCCTAAAGCTTTTAATGTATATTTCATCATAATTAACCGTGCGATATTTGTTAATTCCATTCGATACAACGGCCGTTTTATATGAAATCATTATTATTCTCATCACCACTTACAAATTGCCGTTGGCCATGATAATAGGCCTGCATGCTTTCGTGTCTCGCATTACAATGTCATGTGCAAAGTCTATATCAAACTATGAATATTTTCATATGATATAGATCAACTATTCCCAGGGGGCTACATCGTGTTACATTATCATGAGCTTGATCCATAAAGATACGGAATGATTTAATAATTTACCCGCGGCAATAATTTCCCTGCGTCAATTGATAAGCAAGATCTCGTTCAATATATTCACCTCTTCAGTAAATGTTTCATTATCCGCCACGGGAAAAGCAGTGCCGCCGCCTTCTTCAACATCATTCAAATAGTAGAGAATAGTTGCCAATCTGTCAAACGATAATGATCAGAATTCAATTTGGCCATTAGATACGCTCTCTTATA
This sequence comes from Lytechinus pictus, assembly GCF_037042905.1. Taxonomy (NCBI): domain Eukaryota; kingdom Metazoa; phylum Echinodermata; class Echinoidea; order Temnopleuroida; family Toxopneustidae; genus Lytechinus; species Lytechinus pictus. The sequence continues at coordinate 18,865,817 of NC_087255.1, read as the reverse complement.
ATTTATATGCAACACCAAATATATGCCACGGGGTGCAGAAATGGTATTATAGCAGGTATGGCGATTTATTGGTTCTCTGGTAGATATCTAGCTTGACAGACGTATCGATAGACAAATAAATAAATAAATGAATAAATAAACAAACAAACAAATAAATAAATAAATGAATAAATAGATAAATAGATCGATAGACGGACAGAGAGACAGACATACAGACAGACAGATAGTTAGATAGATAGATAAATAAATAAATAAAATGGATGGATGGATGGAAAGATAGATAGATAGATAGGTAATTTGTAATAAAGGGTCAGGTAGAAACTTATTTTGAAAATTATGAAAACCTCAATTATTTTCTAAAGACGAACTGTCCAATAGTGTTTGCCCACATCAGCTAAATCAATACTCTCACCGAACTATTGTCCACAACCTAAGTTATCTAATTTTGCTACTTCATTTTTTTAATAATTTGTATTTTTCATTTAAAACCGGCTTTATATCTGTGTGGGACTCTCACTGTCCTGCGTTTCTTTTTTCGTCAGTACTTGGGCACTCGACGCTAGAGGGCAATGCGAGTGACGATATTTGGTCAGACTACGCCACATGAATATTCATGGAACACGAAACGTTAGGATCGTAGTTTCCGACTCAGCGATCAACTTGAGTGGCGTGGCTCAATCAGTAAGCCAATCCTGCAGTCGAGTTCATGGACGCAGCTTCGAGTCTCGCAAAGAACTTTATTTTTTTCAAAGAAGTTTTTCCATCAAAAAGTGAGGCAAGACTCTGAAAAAAATACTCTGAAAAAATACAAGATCAATATTCTTAACCTTTAACGAAAGCCTCCAAAACAGCCTGTTTTATTGTCATTTCCGCTGCCCTCTTGCGTCGGGTGCGCAAGTACTGACGAAAAAAAAATCGGCAGCCATCTCCCTCCCCCAAAATTAGCTACACCAATCGATGAATGTCCTAAAGAAGTCTTACCTACACAATCTCTTTTCAGTGAAATCGTCTTTGCTTCGGTGCCTCCTCTCATCATCGCCGTCTTCGATGCCGAAGGTGTGTGAACACTCGAGGTCGTCGTCGAATTCTTCCGAGTCATAATGAGCATGATAATGACCACCGGGCTGATAACGAACCACCTGGTGTAAGGGGGCAATCGTCAGTGGAGAAACGAACATAATGATAATAATACACAATGAATCATACTGGAGGCATGGATTCGTATTCCAAGGAAGTCAGGGGCGAGGCGCGAAATTGTGTTCTTATTATCGACCATTTTAAACGTCTGTACCACAGATCAGCGGCTTTGGAGTCTGTGAATTAGGCTACAAGATTTTGACTTGCATTTTATTTAAAATCTCGCCTCAATTTTTATAAAAAAGTTTTTTTTTTTCCAGCTTAAGTTCGTGCTCATATCGGGATACGAACCCGCAAACTATATAGCAGGGGGGCAAGACGTTGAATTCAAATACATGCGCCATCTAATATTATTATTATCATTATTATATTTGTATTTGGTTAACTTTTGGACTCCTGCCATATACAAGCTTTTTTTTAAAAGCTTTCTACAGGTGTTCCATTTTCCATTTATTTATCTCACTTACAATATTAATTTGTTATATGCTTATGTATTTGATCTATTTTTTGTATATACATGTGTATTTCAACTGCAGGGGCGGATCCAGCCTCCGCCAATAGGGGGGGGGGGGCCGAAATTTTTTTCACCCATATTTTCCCCGATCGGACGCTCAAAGTTGATTTTTGTTTGTTTCATTGAAGGGGTTGTAATGGCGTAATGAGCCAAAAAATTTTGAGGGGGCTCGATATGGCGTATCGCATAAATATAATAAGAAGTTACGTGCGAGCGAAGCGAGCGAGCAAAAAATTTTGACATTTTTATTAAAAAAATCCAAGTTCGTGATAGATTTTGACGTAATATTTGGAAAATGATATTATATTTCACCTTTATCCCTTTCCTTTTCTCTTTTTTTTTTATCGTGATTTTTTTTTTGGGGGGAGGGCAAAACACCCATGTCCTAACAGTAATTTCTTAGCTTTATTCTTATTAACTACAAAAATGTGTAATAATTAAGCCCTATTTAAATATTGTGAGCGCGAAGTGCGAGCTAAACAATTTTGAAATTTCATGTTTTTTGTCCTGAAAATTGAACATTCTGGGCAATGTTTGTGAACCTGAACAAGATGCGTATGTAACTAGATAATTACTGCGAACGCGAAGCGCGAGCAGAATTTTTTATAATGCGTTCTGGCCTTGTCGAAAAGGGACCTGTTAAGGACGTTTTGCAGTTAGCCATTAAGATGATACATATTTCAATAATTAAATAATGCGAGCGCAAAGCGCGAGCTGAAAATTTTAGACGTTCCGGCCTAAAAAATTAACGTTCTTTGCACTTTTTGTAATCATGAACGGTATACGTATATAACCAAACAATTGATGCGAGCGCGAAGCGCGAGACACTCTTTTCATGTATTGTAAATCATTAAAAAACATTGGGTATAATTTGGTATCTTCCTACATTAATAATGCGAGCGCAAAGCGTGAGCAGAAAATTTTTGATATTCTGATCTGAAACTGGATATATAGGCTCATAATAATTTAAATAGAGAACAAGCTGCGTATCTGAATAAACATGCGTGCGCGTGTTTTAGATTTTGACCTAAAATCTGGGCATTCTAAATACCCTTTTTCATCATGAAAATCAATAAAGCGAGCGCGAAGCACGAGCTTAAAATATTCGATATTCCGATCTGAAAAAAGGTCAATTTATGCTCGTATTTCAAGCACTTTGTATGCAAATTGTGAGGTGGATATGAATCACCGTTAAAAAAAAAGATCTGATATGTTTCATTATTATTACTTTGAGTTTTGACATAGGACCGGGACATTCTAAGAACATTATGTCATCAAATGAAAATGATGACTATCTTCCTATTTCTCTTCCTAAGCGGGAGATGAAACTTGTCGATATTCCATTCTGAAAAGGGTCAATTTGATTATTAAATTAATATCTTATTCATTAATCTAGTAAGCCTAATGAGAGCGAGAAATCAGTTAATTTTTTATGGCCTGAAAATTGGACATTTAAAGCAATTTTGTAATTATGAATAAGATGCATGTGTTAATATATTTTCAACAATCAATGCGAGCGCAAATCGCGAGCCGAAATTTTTGATAAACTGTCATGAAATTGGGATTTTAAGTAGGTTGTTATAAAATTAATATTGAGATATACATATCAAATCACCAATCAAAATGCGAGAGTGCAGCGCTAGCTGTTACGTTTTGACAATTTTACCTGAATAGGGATATTAGAGAAATACATGGAATACAGGAAAATAATAGGTTCCTGACAAATCAAATTTTGCGAGCGCGCAGCGCGAGCAGAAAATGTTAATATTCAGAAGATAAAACGTAAATTTTTACAGAGCACTTTTTAAAAATCATTCTGTTAATCAAACAAAATAATAAAAAATCGATTTCCGAGCTGAAATATGTTTATATATTGACTTTGAAATTTGATATTTAAGCTCCTTATTGAGCAAGATATATAAATCACCTAAAAGTCAATGAAGCGCGAGCGAAAATTTTATAGTGTATAGTGACATGAAATATTTTAAAAATTATTTTCCAAGTCTTCCCCTCATCTTATTTTATTCACTCGTTTTCCTTCTCTTTTGTTTCCCCTTCTTTTTTTCTCCTCTCTTTTCTCTTTTTTTCTTTATTTCCCCCTTTTTTTTGCTCCGCCAATAGGGGGGGGGGGGGGGGCCGGGCCCCCCCTGGATCCGCCTATGCAACTGTACATATTTTGATGTTTTTTAATGAAAAAAAATAAATGAATTGAATTGAATAGCTTTTGCTAAGCGCCACACTGACGAGTGCTCGAACCGTTGCCAATTACTTTGCTTTATAACTATTCATGAAGTATAGTCTTTGACGAATTAAACACTTATCTGACGCTGGGAAGAAAATATTGTAGAAAATATAATTTAGCAGACCGACAACACTTCCTGTCACGGGCGGCCGGGGACGAGGGGCGCCTGTATGATTTTTTATTTCAAGTAACGAAACAAAAAACTGAGAAAAGGGGTAAAAAATAAATCAGCTATGCCTCGTTGAATTGACCATTTCATCTTTCACCTCATGAAGTATTCTGTCCATTGCACTCATAAACATTCATTATTTGTATATGCTAAAACGGACCCCAGTTTTGTAATTTCAAGAGAAAGGATGAGGAACAATTCGACACAAAAGTGAACGATGCATATGAGTTATGGATATAGTTTTTTTCTGTTATACGTCAAATCACCGTCTGCTGTGTAGACATAATTACGATAATGGAATGAAACGACAGAGGAGGAAGGGAAGCGCAAGAACAACGTGACAACATGGTCCCTCTGGAATTGAATGACTAAAACATTCTGACAAGGTAACAATCATTACTTTTAACGAGGACAAGGTTTCAAGGTTTAACATGGGAAGAGTGTAAAGTGGTGAAAAACTGCTGCTGGTTTGTGGAAAAAGATAAATGATTCAATCATTCTTGGATGATAGTGAAGAGAGAGAGAGCCAAAGATGGGGGCCGGAGGGGGGGGGGTGGGGGTTAGGCGCGGGTGGGAGGGGAATATATTGAGGTGAGGTAAATGGGTACCGGTAGGAAGTAATTCCTTAAAAAGCTGTGTGCGCTATGAACGCCTAGCTTAGCCGGGTAATATAGGAGCGCCTTGAGCACCTAACAAGGTGGATATGTGCGCAATATAAATACCCTATATTATTATTATTATATTGTGTAATGAAAATACACGAACCAAGAGGGACCTCGTCAGAGCGATCACGAATGTATCGGAGAGGGGGAAATTAGATTTTTTTTAATAAAGGAGAATGATAAAATTGACTATCAGGCGAAAAGATTGGTGGATGGTACATGCGGTACACAAAATGTATTCGTTTTTTAATGAAATAGACAGACTTGAATACAGTGTAAGGTCCCCCAAGTTTGGGCAGTGCTCCTTGTCTGCGCGCGATCACTAACTTCCAGCTGCAATACATCAACAGACATTCATTAAAAATCCGACACAAAATGGGTGAAAAATATTGAATTTCAGTCATTTCATGTGACGGTCTCAAAATGCAGCTTTTCTCATCAAATTCCTGAATCGTGTGTAAACGAATGGGCAGCATTTTTTGTTCAATCTGAAAATGGCCGGCCGAGGTTTTTTTCCCCAAGGAAATCATATATTTGCATAATGCAAAATGCATAAGATCTGTTATAATAACATTTTTGAATAAGCCAGACAAAAACATTGTTGATCATAATAAATATTACATTAAAAAAAAACATGCAAGTGCAAGAAAATTATCATTTATTTACCTGAAGGTGTTCACTCGTTTGGATGATCGAAGGAGGGAGTAACGTCAGACTGATCACTCTGTTCGGAGCGAAATAAAATATATAATTGCTAGACATACAAAGATAACTACCCGAAGAGCATCTCATTCAAGGCATGGGTCAGTCCAAAACGAATACAAAATGATCCACTCTTATTTGATTTCATAACTGAATTTACACTGTATTAGGGGGTCATAAACGCGATATCTCTCTTCCTTGTTTTAGTTCAGAATGTTTACTGCTATAGGCAAAAAGGGCTCGTTGCAAAAAAAAACGTTACTTTTATTGTAACTTTCACATCCAGTGGTAACTTCCAACGAATCCTTGATTAGGATTGGCTGTTGAGCATTGTTACCATAGTTACTATCATGCTAGCGAGTTTTCGCCCAGAGACGTGGAGTGAATCACAATGAAGTCTTTGTCGACATGGTCGAGTGTCGTTGAATCGGAACAACAGTTTCATCTGATTTTTCAGAGTAAGACGAAACATCGCAAATAATTTCGTTTGTCCAGACTCGCGGACGAAACAGCTATTTCAAATCACCGAGCCTCGACAAAGACTCCATTGTCATGAAGGGTGTTTTTCAATAGATTCTCTACGTTTTAGAAAGCGTCTGCGTAGCTGTTGCGAAAAACTCCTAACTTTTCTGCAACGGGTCGCGAAGGCTAATGTTTTGTACATATTCATGGCTGTGCCATTGGCTGATCTTTTCGTGCAAAAACATATCCAAACATCTTTTCATGTACCTGTCTTGAAGTCGTACAAGGACCTCATCTTCCGTTGTCCACTGGTCAAGCCAAGCTTGCTCGCTGACCCTTGGTTGAGTTCTCTTGACCTCGTCCTCACCCAAGTCACCGATCACCGCCAACCACTGGTCGATCTCGTCTTCCATGGCCGGTGTGTCGGCGGTGATGAACTCGTCGACGTCGAGAAGGCCATCGCCGTCTTGGTCCAACTTTTCCTTAATAAGTGCCTGCAAAGCATAAACGGCAAACAGATTTGTAGTTATCTATTCATTCTGATATGATCTAGTGCTGAATACGTCTTAGAACAGCTAAATATAATGGGTTACTATGTGAAACCCCTACACACCCATGCCGTTTCCTAGTCCTAAAAATTGTTGATCGGATTTTATCAGGGAACTGAGTTACAAATTGGTACTTGGCGCTTAGAATTAATTAATAAATTGTTTTATTGATTTGTTATTTATTTATTTTATTTAATTTCATTTCAGTCAAAAGGAATACAAATACAGAGAAAATTGAAAGACCCATCTGCCGGAGGCCAGGGATAGCCGAAATGACACTGTTTCCTGTAGTTTAGACTTGGATCTATAATCTAAGAGTTGGGAACTGAATTCTCGAACGGGGATTATTTCATTTTGTTCATCAGCACCTCATAATTTATTCAATTAGGGTTAGTGTACATCAGAAATGACCGTGTTCTCTTAAAAATACGACTAGATATAGACTGAAATACCAGTTGAACCATGCAGATGACCCGTTCATGTAGTAATTTATAACTAATGATTTTTTAGAGTGAAGGTTTGAACACGGGAACCAGACCTTTGAGGGTAACACCCCTTTCCGGAATCCCAAATTGTCTGATTTCCGAGTCAATCAGACAATCTGACCCGGGTGTAAACCATTATATCGTTTACCTCGACGTGTTTTATGGTTAGATTGAAATTCTGTGCGTTTGCAAACGTCTTGATGGCCTCAAAGAGCTCGGTCCCGTTGATGAGACCGTTCTGGTCCTGGTCCAGCTCTTCGAAGTAGTCCAGTACCCTCTCCAGCTCTTCCTCGGTCTGGTCTGGTTTATCAGGGACGGTTAGACTGGTCTGGAGACCTTTCCTGATGGCCAGAGCCTTGATATGATCGCACTCCTCCGTGCTGAGAAAGTTTCTGATTTCTACAAGAATAGGAAATAATAATAATTATCATTTATTTATCTTATTTCATTTCATTTTGCCAGGGTAGCCAATTCAGCTCTTATGGACTGTTCTCCCAGCGGGCCCTGCATTATTCTTCTCCATTCTAATAGGTCGAGTGTCTAGCAAGAAGGCGAAAGGTCCCCTTTTTAGTAGTCTTTGGTACTACTCGGCCGGGGATCGAACCCACGACATCCCATTCATGATGTAGGCGCTCTACCACTGAGCCAACATGTCATTAAATCACAGAGATTTATAATATTGTTTTTTAATGTGTACTATAGGAAAAGCACAATTGCATGGTAATAACATGGATATATGATTTCGAGGAAGCCTGAATTATTCTAATTAAACTTTGTAGTTCTAAATTAGCATTCTGGCGTATAAACATTTTGGGATTTACTTCCAGTTATTTCTTATCAGGAGATTGCTATACCAGAACTTGGCTAATGATGAGTTAATAATAGAATGAGGTGGGAAAGTTTGCATTGGACATACGACACGAATTTCAATCTACAAAAATATCACATTATGATTTGGATGCGATTTAAATCGAAATGAATGAGAAACGGATTTAGCCCCTAATAGAAAATGTTCCATTCGTTTATTTTAGTCAATAACTTCGTGAAAATATTTTTTCTTACCAAATATTGGTGGGTTTATGGCCAGTGTCTTCATCTTTAACATTGAACCATCTTCAATTTCTACATCTTGTATGTGACCTACCTGCGTAATGCAAAAAAAAAAATCATGACAATATAATGAATAGATAGATAAATATTTATGCATCGTAATTTATAGGTCTATATCAGGTAGGGGCCCCGTTTCATAAAGAGTTGCAACTATATATGATAAGTAACTTTGCCATTGCAACATGGATCAAGAGCTAATAAAAAATATTTACCAAGGTTTTTTTTGGGGGGTGGGGTGAGTTCCATAATGGCAAAGTTACTAAAGGCAAAAATCAAATCACACAGCACTTGATACAATGTTTCTGAGCGCTGTATACTATTACCCCGGCTTTGGCACGGTTATACCTGATCAGGTGCTCGAGCATTCAAGGAATTTCTTCCTACCGGGTACACATTTACTACACCTGGGTGGAGAGTGGCAAATGCAGTTTAAAGGCCTTGCCCATTGTTGTGACTCATTATAGAATGGGGTCCCCGATCTTAGGAATTGAATAATGCATTTATATAGTTTAAAGGATATGTATAAAAATTCTGAATTTTCTATATTTTGTGTGCTTTTTATTCCATTTTTACTCGAACGGGAAGCCGAAGTTGCATACAAAGTCTCTATTCAAAATGATTGATTCGTAATATTATTGTTTATGCATGTAAATTGTGGAGGGTTGTGGCCCAGTGGATTAGTCTAGAGACCTTGGCCCGTATTCTGAAGTCGGGTTTAACTTAAACTCAGGTTTAAAGTTGTAGTTTAAATATGGACAGCCAATTGTTACATAATCACTAACAGTAGAGATATCATACTTTCAGCTCATTCGGCTCTCAAATCATTCATAATTGTGTAGGAAGTATAAATAGATGATTGTCTTCACCATCGAAGAATCAGGAAAGAGCAGAGTAAACATAAGAAGCATACAACTTAATAAAGATTTTGATACTTTTGGCTTCCCATACTTAGACCACAACTTTAAACCTGAGTTTAAGTTAAACCCGACTTCAGAATACGGGCCCTTGAAACAGAGGGTCTTGGGTTTGAATCCCAGCCATGACGTAATATCCTTCAGCAAGAAATCTATCCACAACGTGCTGGACGCAACCGAGGTGAGAAAATGGCTAACGGCAGGAAGTAATTCCTCAAAAAGCTTAGAGCACTGGAATCGGTAGCCAATGTTAAAATAGTAGCGCCTTGAGCACCTATCAAGGCACTAATCTTTTACGGATAAACATCGTAAATGGAAGATGAAGAATATGTGTATTTTTGAAACAACATTGTTGAAGAAAATATTTCATTTTTTTTGAAAGACCGACATTGTTTACATCATTTGCAATCATTTCGACACGTGATTATTTATCAATTAATCTTGTTTAAGTAAAAAAGAAAATGTCAATCAGTTAACCAGAGAATTTACGTAGAACGAACATTAATGCTCAGATTCAATGCGAGATAGGCAACCACACCGTTAAAGAAGGTGATGATCAAAGGTGTACCGATCGAGTGAATTGATTGAATAAATTTTCTTTCAAATACAGAGATTGAGATAGAGTTATAGATTTGGTTACTAACTTAAAGAAAATGAACCCGGTATTTATTTTCATGTGTACATCAAGCCTCTTTCACAATAGATTGTGCGATCGTTTGGGAGCACTTTCGATTCAATATATTTTGCACACGATCGGGCACGATCGCCACTGTCGCAAACAGTCGCATGTATTATAAAAGCCTTACACACAAACTTAAATGGGGGTTAAATATTGATACCAATCATAAATCAGAAACGATCTTTTTGGAGGAAATATGAAGACCGCAAGAAACGTGGAAGAAAGACCGGAAAAAGGGAGGGAAAAAAGAAAGAGAAGGTTGCAAACTGAAAGAGAAAGGAAGAGAGCATATAGGATTATGGTTCCGTGATGCTAGTACTTGATTTTGTTTAATTACGTTAAGTGCATTTTTAACTTCTCGAAATATCAAAGATCATAGAGCACGTAATATGAGGACGAACATGAGACGAGCGGGAGAAAAAAACGGGGCATGTTTTATGAACTTACAAATAAAACGATATGATTATTAATGTCTTTGACGAAATATGAGATCCGAACCCTGAAGTGATGTTTAATTTAAAATATGACATTTTATGGAGCGTTGTTAAATATGTGCTTGACATTTACATCATTTTATTTTTGGTAAAATGAGGCGAAATGAAAAGTTATTGAAACAGGAACATTCAAGTGGATTGCATGAGTGCTTGCTTTGTGAGTGACTAAATCTTTCAACCATGAACACTCGTCATTTTTCTTCGTCTTTTTATCGTCCCTTTTTTCAACGTCAATATCGGCTTTCTCTTGCCTATCTTTCTTTCTGTTATCCTCATCCTACTCCCTCTCTCCCTTTCAGTCACTCATTTATTATCTCCGTAAATGTGTTCTTATTCTGTCTATAATTTCATGAATTTTGAATAACATTATATTTTAAAACGAGTTACGTCAAGGATGACGTTGTTCATGCGGTTGGAGAATATAAAAAGACAAGTCCCTGGACCATTGATTACGGATAAGGCCTTTTAAAGTTGTAGGAATAAGAAAGTCGTTACGTATTGTTATAAAAGGGATGCTCCGGGCTAAAAATAATATGATGACTGTAAACATTTAAAGAAAAACCAGACAAACAAAACACTAAAAATTCGATAAAAATTGGACAAGGAATAACAGAGTTATGGCATTTTAAAAATTTGCATTATTCAGGTGAAACAGTTCCAGGCATGTCTTCATGAATAATGAGCAAATTGATGATGTTATTTCCCCACTTGTTCTTTTGTATTTTATTATATGAAATTGGGTTTATTCATTTTTTTCTACCAAGAACTGAAAAATCGGATTGACAACTGATTTAATGCATTAGATATTCATTGCTGCAACTTATATCATTATACAGGAGACACATTTTTCACACATGTATGAAAAAATGAAACAATTACGATTTCATGTAACAACATACGAAAAGGGAAAGTAGGGATGTGACATAATCAGCCCGCCTTATGAATATTCATGATGACGTGCATTTAACTATTTTCACAAAATATTGATAAATTTTAAAATTCAATAACTTTGTTATTTCTTATCCGATTTTCATGAAATTTTCAGCATTTTGCTTTGTGAATTTTACTCTATTTATTTAGATATAGATATTTTCAGCCCGGAGCATCCCTTTAAATGCATTTATTTGCATTCTATAACGTGTAGAGATTCATTTTGATGAACATTCTTGCAAAATGCGTCAATTCCCGAAAGTGAAAACGTCAATGCTAAATATATCGCTATACCTTTCCTGTATCATTACATAAAACATTATCAACCCGATTGAAAATGCTTTTACGCTAAAGTAATCAAATATAGAATATCTCTTTGCATGGACATGATGGGTTGATAACATAAATATTCATTCGTTTGATTTTGTAAAGCAATTTATACATCGTCATAGTATGGAGAACAACATCGGTCCAATTACTCTGTGTTATGTTATTCATCTCATAATTTCATTTCTGTTGCATTGCTTCAATTTCAGACGTATTACCAGTAACATACCATTTTCATCACAATGCTACAATTAAAACAATTACATCTTCTTAATTATCACCCTTCACTTATTCCTTTTCCATTTATCATGATTTCCCGCAATTTTAGGCGCATTACCACCACCATATCCTCGTCATCATCACCATGGCCATCACCACCATCACCACCATCACCATCATCATCATCACCATCATCATCATCATCACCATCATCATCATCATCATCACCATCATCATCATCCTCATCATCATCACCATCATCATCAATTTGCTACATCAAAACAGGTTCCTGCGACACATTGACCCATCCCCGGTGAATGTTTCGAACCTCCCTTCTTCTGTTCTATCATATTCATTATACCATAGTAGGTCCATGATTATACCGAGTGATTTGAGGGATATTGGACATGAAAGATGATATCATCATCGCATCCATTAATATCCTTCGTATCCTCATGGGAGGATTTAAACTGTAACGCTACATGGCGAGTCTGCTAGGATGGGGGAACAATTTTATAATGATTTTTATTTACTTTGTATAGGGACATGGATACTGCAGTCACACCAACGAAACCGATTCCAGTCCGATCGAAGCAATTGCGATATTTCGAAGGCGGTTTGGTTGATGTGACTTTTCCCCGATTTCATTTCATTTGTCATTTATTTCATTTCCAACAAAATACAGATTTGGGAAAGTAAAGTTTGGTCAAATAAATGAATACAATGCAATAAACAAAATTATATATACCGTCATTACACTTGAAATAAACAGAATTATATGAATATACAATCGATATTAAAAGAAGTATGACGCACACACAAAAACGGACTTATATTTTGTGAAAATGTGAGACTGATGAGTTATTTCTTGTTTTTGCTAAACAGACAAAAATACTCTTTTTTTTCAAAGAGAGTTCTATTTGGATATATCCACGAAGAACATTATAAGACGCGGAATTTTAATTTTCATAGATCTATTTTTTCTCTCTTTTTCAAGAATGAATAATCAAAAGTTCTTCTAAGGACTATTTCATCACCAGGTTACATTGTGTCATGATATTATCAAAGATTATCATAAGGTGTAAGTTGGTCTGATAATAATCAGAGACCCGTTCTTACAAAGATTTGTAATCTGTTTAACAACATCTACATGTTTATGTTAGCAATAACAGATTTTAAATGTAAAGCGAGCTTGTTTCTTTTTTTGGCCATATAGTATTCAGTTTCCCTTTAAGCTTTGAAGAAGTTAACTTGTAAAACACGTTGCATTTTTTTATACCCCGTAAGTACAGGTTAATATTTATTTTGCCACGGCTCATTACCTGATATAATGATTGTACGTATGTGTTCAGACTCTAATTGTTTTAGTTTGTTCTGGATTATGTTACTTGTCACTTTTTTTTCTTTTTTCTTTATCAATTTTGTTGTTTTATTTTTGTTTGTTTGTTTACGATCATGTCTAATTATGTAAATATTGTGATTTCCTGTAATTGATTATTTATGAAAACAAAAAAAACATAATAAAAAAAAATGTTAGCAATAACAGAGATATACATATACTTCGAGTTATTCATTCAGTTTAGCAATAAACCATAGCCCTTTATTTGGCCAAAATAATCAATGCGTTGTTTGGTATATGCCCGAGGGAGAAAATCAACAAATTCATTTGTTTAGAAAATACCAGAATTTGGGTTTGGTATTGACCTTTTTTATCGGTCGAACACCAACATCAACAGATAGGTTGCTATATGACCAAAAGATTGTATATTAATCCGCAACTTTCTCACGTTTCTGAATAGTAGTCTGGCTTGTCTTTATTGTGGTTAGCTTGAGCCAGATATATAACCTTTTCCGTTTTATTAATTATGTAAAATTGAAAAGAAAGGAGACGTCTAGATGGAGAGAAAGAGAGAGAGAAGAATCCATTTAACTTATCACTTCAATTTGACATACTTTTCTTGTCTCTGTGAATTTTGTGGCTAAAAATTATACGGTTGATATTATCGTATTTAATCTTAAAGAAGGGCCTTGGTCAGGTTGGTCCCGTATCCAGGGACTGAATATTGTTTTATCTGGTTTTATTTCACCGATTGTATGTTCTACTTGCAATGTGTAATCTAATGACTTTGCCGAGGAAACGAATTGATTTCAATTTTTCTGTTTCTGTTTATGGTAACTCCCGCAGGAACTCTTCAGGACAGCCCTTTGCTGGTAAACGCCAAGCTGGTATATAACCAATTACCTATAGGAAACATTTTACGTCTAGGTTAATCAGTCACAGTGGCTGACCTTCTGGACGACAGATATTACTCTCGGGCCTTTTTAATCAAAGTGGAGACAAAGACAGCGTGGGGATTCGAACTCACAACCTTGCGATTATGAGTTACATTTTCGTCGCAAGCATAGATAAAAGAACATACGTCTTTGATTGTCACCAATGATGTACGTAATGTGATTATGTTCTTGATTGTAAACCAATAAATCACATACTAAAAAAAACCAGAGAAGGATAGGGGAGAGATGTTAACTCCTCTTCATAATTTCACGTATGAGAGCTTTTAATTATAGAGTTGTTTTTATTGATCAAGCATGGTTCGTTAAGTGCAACATTCAATTCATTGATGAGGGGGAAATGTTGGCTCAGTTGGTAGAGCGTCCGTCTCACAACCGGGAGGTCGAGAGTTCAAACCCCCGGCCGCGTCAGACCAAAAGACGTTAAAGGGATGGTGCAGGCTGGAGATATTTATATCTCAATAAATCAATAAATAGAGTAAAATTCACAAAGCAAAATGCTAAATATTTGATCAAAATCGGTTAACAAATTTATTGAATTCTAAAGAATTTTATTCCGGTGAAACAGTTCTAGGCATGTCGTCATGAATATTCATAGGTGGGCTGATGATGTCATATCCCCACTTGTTATTTTGTATTTTACTATATGAAATTAGGTTAATTAAAAAAATTTCTACAAAGAACTAAAACAATTGGATTGACAACTGATTAAGTGCATTAGTTGTTTATTGCCGCAACTTATTTCATCATAATGGAGACACATCATTTACACATGTATGAAAAAATCAAACATGTATGATTTCATGTAATAACATAAGAAAAAAAGAAAGTGGGGATATGACATCATCAGCCCACCTAATGAATATTCATGATGATGTGCATATAACTGTTTTCACAAATATTTATGAACTTTAAAATTCAATAACTTCGTTATTTGTTATCCGATTTCGATGAAATTTTTATCATTTTGCTCTGTAAATTTTACTCTATTTATTTAGATATAAATATTTTCAGCACGGACCATCCCTTTAAAAGATGGGAGTTGCTGCTACCCTGTTTGGCGTCCAACTATTAAAGCCGGATAGAGCTTCGTCGCTCTGGCGCTGAACAGCGGCTGCCGCGCGGGCCCACGATCAATTGGGTAAAGCAAATTTTCGGAGTATTTCATTTCATGTCTATTTCTAATAATAAAATAGGGATTTTCATCTTTATTTTCATGTTATTATTCCCTTTATTTGTTCCCATAAAACTAAAGCAATAACGTGTCTATCTGGAAATCATCAGTGAAACTATATTTGTGGCAAGAAAGCAAAAGTGACGAGAGCTAGTACTTATCATATTAAAACATCCAACATAAATTTTAAATTAATTGATATACGTGATTTACACCTGCCCCATTGAGATGCATTTACGGAAAATAATTAAAATCGATTGGTGGTTCAAAAGCCTCAAGGAATCATCGGCATTTGTTGAAACACAATCCCGAAGCAACAACGAAACACACACACACACAAAACGGAACCCTCATCTTTAAGGGTGAGTTTACTCTGGCACCAACGGATTTAATAAAGAAAGAAAATTAAAAGAAAGATATTGATCAAGGTATTGCAAAAATGCATAAGAGTATGCCAATACAGACATGATAGATTTATGATTTCTTCTTCTTCTTTTTTTTTTTCCTTTAAGTTTGTGATGTCACATCATCGGCTAAGCAGCTCGTTCATTTTTTATGCCTGTGATACAAATTTCATTTTCATGCAATGTTCTCAAAAATTGAAAAAAAAATACTTTATTCTTCATTTATCACCAGTCACATTATTTCCAACTCATGACAATTAATGGGGTAGCTGCCTGAATGTGACGTCATAAGATCAAACGTTTTGACATAATTACTTTGCTAATCTTTAATCGATTTAAACAATTATCGTTGTTATTTTGATAATTTTTAATGAAAGGGTGAACTTAAACCTTTAAGAAAAGATAAGAATAGACCCCAACCACCCCCCCCCAAAAAAAAAACACACACACACACTCACACTGTCCGCAACGATCCCAAACAATTATTCATCAAACATTAAAAACTACACGTACATTTTTAAATAGATAGTTGATTTTTTTAACCCTTTCAAAATGTTCTGTATATGGGATTCTTTGAAATGAAAACAAATGGATTGCTCTCTTTCACTTTAATTCCAATCTGGCATAATCATTTATCACTCCATTCTTCACAGTAATAAGCCTTAGTATGAATGGAATACCACCCCACACCATACAGCCCCCCCCCCCCCTCTTTGTTTTCCACCATGGGCCCCAACGTCTTGTTATGAAAAAAAAACACCACTTCTAACAGATTTTGTCTCAGCCAATTGGATTGAAAAATTTCAGTAGCTTGTTATTGTTATTGCAACTTTGCCATTAGTTTTATTTGCCCCCCCCCCACAATTTTGTTTTCTTCTTCAAATTCTCAGTACATTTGAAATTATTATGGCAGTTGAACAACGTAAAAGCCTTAACATGAATGGAATACCAGCCCGCACCGTCACGCTGTGTCCTCCCTTCCAGTGAATTAGAGCACAAATTTCCAACGATTTGGCAGCAGTGACTCACGAACAGGGGCGGCGGCGCGAGGGGGGCTAGGGGTTGTCGCCCCTATAGTTTCTCAATTAGTGAAAAAAAAGAAAGGAAAATACAAGGAGAAGAGAGAAAAGGAAAGAAGGAAGAAGAATATAAAAAGGAGAGGTCTAGGCAGAGTAACTCTATAATGCCCGTATTTAGTTGAGAAAAGGTATGACGTCATCCCTAGGTCATCTGCCCCCCCCCCCCTCAGTCAATTATCCTGGCACTGCACCTCCATGCACATTATGATCAATGACAAAATAATAGTCTAAAAAAAAGCGAGACCCGATCAAGAGGCAACGCTGTTTGCTTTATTTCGTTTGTCATTTTAAGATGGTCATATTTATTTCTAAGTACCTCTTGTTCCTGGCATTTAGTGAGTAAAGGTTGCACAATTTTCCCCGCCATCATTATATACTTCTGCGGCTTGATGATTTTGAAGTGTGTCCTCCAAAGACCGATGGTATGAAAGCAATTACTTGATTTTCATATCTGACTTCAATATTGAACAAGAGAGAGAGAGAGAGAGAGGGGGGGGAGAGAGAAGGAAGAGAGACAGAAGGGGGGGGGGTAGAGACACGCAGAGGGGGATAGAGATGAAGAGAAACATGACTTTGTTGAAATAGATAGACGAAGAGTGGAAGAGAAAGGGACTGAAAAGCCACAAATGGAGCTCATAAAATGGGGGTAAAGAGTGTCGCAGATGATAATTTGACACGGTTGACTTTTCCACAGTCTGTCAAAACCACAATTTCTATCGGACACTTAGAAAACAAACTGTATCATTAGAAATACCAGCACGAGTCATGATAAGCCTACTTCCACGAAGATATTCGGGAAAATCAACAGAGTTGATCTGTATGTTAAAGGGTTTGACAATAATTAGCTCTTTATTCTACCAATAAGAACGTTAGAGTGGCACCATGCCTTTCATGGGTAAGGTAAATGCCGAAAGTTATTTCAATAAATGCTTTAAAAAGAAGTAGAAAAATACAGACTTTCTTGAACAAGATTTCAAATGTTTGGGCTTTTGATTACTTTATCAAATCAATGATCAAGGACTTAAAGAGAAGAATATGTCTTACCTCAACTGGATCGTACTGAAATAGCCAGAGATCATCTCTATCTAATAACTCTTCCGAATTCTCATCCGCGTCAACAATGGCATCGTTGTGGACTTCATCCTCAGACTCCTCATTAAACCCTTCGTCATCATCGATGAAATGATCATCAAATCTGTTGACGTCCTCCTCACTTAATAACAGATCCGCGTCATCGTTCCGATTCCTCGGTTTGTTTGCAACTAGTTTCTTCTCTACTTTTTCATCATGTAACGAGCGCGGTGTATTCGGTTCTTGGTCCGTTCTAGATGCGATGCTATCCGCAGCATCACATTGCTTTCCCATCAAAAATAAAGTAGCTAAGAGCAGCGTTAACATCGTCGAGTTCAGAAGATGTACACGTGTAAGCTGAATGAGTAGTGGTCTTGCTTTTTCCTCTGTCATTTTTAGATTGAAAATAGAGGCTGTGGAAAAGATTTAACAAGAAGACTGTGAGAAAAAGAAGATGCATTCAGTGCTGTGCCTAGCACAATAGGCATTCAATTTGCCAAGAAATTCAGACGCGCGACGCAAGCTGAATACACACACGGAATACGACGCTTTACGAGTTCTTATCGTGTGGCTCGCACGCGCAGAACATTAGCGAGTGTGAAGCGACACCTTCCTCACAATCTAACGACAGTCTGAAAACTCAAGGGACGGACTTGCTAAAATTCCGTCTCTCTTTTACCCGACAATCCATTTGTCAAAGTGTTTGCTAGTTGTGTCACTTTTTTACTTTTTGCTCCTCACAGCATTACATCTTGGCTTGCAACCAGTCTGCTATAGCTGGTAGTAAATGAATGATGTTTCCAATCGTTTTATAATAGGCCCTACCGCATAATTTAATCCCTATAGCTAGACTTTCCTAACTTATGGATATTCACGTTCATAAAACGGTGGATAATTTCCAATGGCAGAAATGATAACGAATGCTTTGACCACCTGCACTGAAAGCGCTCTAATGCTATGTGAATTATGGCTCTTTTGATGCAGTAGGAGCTCGTGTAATACTCGAGATCGAGATACGCTTTCTTCATGTGCGCTCACGATACGCGCATCGGACTACGCTTGATGTCACTGTAGAAAACATATACTAGTAGTGGTTCCTTTGAATATTATAAGCAAAATTTTGGGAAGAGTGGAACAATGGTCAAATGTAAAATAATATAGCAAGCTGCCTACCCGTTTCATAAAGTAAATAATGCACAGGGGGGGTATTCTGAAAAGTCTCGTAAGTTTCCACTTAAGTTTCCTCATAAGTTACCCATTTAATGGAGCGCTAATGTACCTCCAAATTCGTATTCTGAAAACTCTATTAGCGCTCAATTAACTCCCTTTAGGCCACGCCCCTACTGAGCCGAATTAGCCAATCAAATGCGCTCTTACAACGTCAAATTTTCTCCAAGCGCGTAGTGTCTCTTCACTTTGCTGGCTTGCGCAGCGCAGCGCCCGGCTGCTGCAGGTGGACTGCACCACGATATTGATACAAAAAATTTTTGCTGAAAAATAATGCATAAAGCATTTGCATCGGAGATTAACAGGAGGGTCATTATGTTGTTGAAGCTAACTGTTGTCTTTTCCCTTTCTCTCATTTATTGTACCTTTGTGATTTTCTCTTTTTTTTCGAACGCGTTCTGATTTCACATCCACCTATTGTAGCTTTCTTTGTTTTGTTTTTTTTTACAATATTTTATTTGCCTCTGTCTCGGGGTCATGATGGGGGGGGGGTTCTTCTTTAACTTAATTCCTACTTATTTTAAAAATAACATACTTTTCATTTTTATGAGAAATCTTCTTCAACAAAATGCTGATTTGAATAAAATGATTTTAAAAATCAAACTAGCATAATCGTTAAAAAAGCCGAAATTTTATTGAAATTGGATGTACAAATGTTATGATATTTAAGATTTTATAGGTGGGGAAAACGATGGCATCCCTCACTATTTTTTTTCTTTTGTACCAAAGGGGTCAATGCTTATTTTTTCATTGTCGGAAACAAGGTTTGATTCCCCCCTGAACATTGCTGCATCTATTGTTACTTGGCAATCTCATTATTGTCAAAATAATGTGCAAAAATACTTTATGATGCTTATAATAAAAATAATAGTGCATATTTCCCCTATAAGTACACAATTTCTGTTTTCTTTTTCCTTCTTTTCTAATTTCTTTATTACCAAATATAGCCCCCATTCCTTATTTTACTTGTATAAATTGTGAATATTTTTTGAACAAATTTAAGCCTGAAACATATTGTTTAAAAGTCCGCCAAGTTTGGACACCCATACCACCTTCTTTCCCTTTATTCCCTTTTTATACCTTTCTCCTTTATTCTCTTGCTTCCTCCTAAATTTGGTCGCAGTATTAAACCGATTTGATGATATTTATACGAAATGAAAGCCACATTTAGCAAGAGAAAATGAGACTTAATGGACCTCTTATCACCATTATCTTTCCCCACTGGAAAGTCCGCTAATTGAGCGCTAAGAGACTTTTCAGAATACCAAAAGTCTCGTAACTACTCAACAACGAACGTAGAGGGCAGCAACACACAAGCGTGTTGCTCTAAGGAAGGTCAACTCCGCTCGAATTTTGTGACCACTTTAAAAAATAAGGTGGGGTTTTGGGAAATTTGTCGAGTTGATTTTTTTTCATTTTTTAATTTCAAATATTTTTTAATGAACAATTATTAGAGCGGTTATTCTGGGTATAAATATTAAAAATATTACTTTCATTTTTAAAGAAAATATTTAGCTTAAATAATCATGATTTTGACATTTTTCCTCATTTTGGAATATTAAGCCTGTGACGAGGATACCTCATATCTCTTATTTTCTTCTGCTGAATTTCGCTGCACCACTAATAAATGCATAGACAACCACCGTAATAATCGAGGTCATTTTTCTGGCCTGGGTGCGCCGAGTCTGGGCCGGTCGCGCAGCTAGCTAGTGACGTTGATGATGCGCTGGGGCTTCAGGCGACTCGTCATAGATCTAGCAACTTAGACAATGACGTCTAATTTGCCTGGCCTGATTTGAAGTGTAATATGGCTTCAGGGCTGATGTTTATCGATGATTGTTCAAGGTTAGATTTCAAATGTTAAATGTCATTTGACTTTTAAGTCTATAAATCTGAAATAAAGGCGCTGTATCCCCGAAATCCGGGTCTAAATTTCAACTCTGAGTCCGAGACCATGGCATGGACGGCGAAAAAACAACCCATGCATCGGATGCATTGCATTGGCTGCGCGCTGCGCTGCAGCTGCACTGTGATGATGGGTTCAGCGAAGAGCTCAGAGAAAATAAGGTGGTTATATTCAATCCCGAAATGCTTTGCGAGTGGTCACAAAATCGTCTCGACGCAAATCACCTAATACAGCCGTCTGGTGAAATCGCTGATAACAACAATCACCGATTTGGTAATGATTTTAGTTTCCTGAAACTTATATTTGTAAAGTTTTAAATATCAAAGTATGTTTTTATATGTATGTATATTCCTCAACATATTTTTTAAGTTATCTTTGATATTGTTGTAGTCATATTCTTTCATATTCGTTTTTTGATCGCTACTAATTTGTTGTTGTATTGGATCGGCATTTGATTTCGTTGGCATGAACAATAAAATACGCGCGCAGCTCAGCTGCATGCGCGTATCGAGTTGACCTTCCTTATAGCAACACGCTTGTGTGTTGCTGCCCTCTACGTTCGTTGCTACTCAATTAAGTCTTCGCGCGGTCATAACGCGTACTGTTGCAAGTGCGCGCAACGCAACCCTGCCAAATAAGGAAAGGGGCACTTAAGGACGTTGCACAGTTATGTTTGTGCGCATTATGATCTGCGCATAGTTTACACTCTACGCGCTGACGTCACAATGGATGAACAGGTGATTAATTAGCTCCGGGTATGAAGCTGATTTTTCTCATCTTCTGCACTTTAACTGCAGATCCGATGCGTTATTTCATGAAGATAAAAATGGAATTATTCCATTATCCATTCAAAAAATAAATTCTCTACGATTTCAAAATACTTTACTCTGCAGTGCTGCCAAGAATCACGAATATTACCCCGAGATCGAATAAATGGTAGAGTGGTTCTGATTTTTTCTTCACATAGATACAAAGCATTCGGCGCATTTTTTGTGTTTTAAAAAGCACATTTGCTCTAATAAAAATGCTGATAGTTTAAAAACAAGCACATGAACCCCTATTTTTTAATGTTTGTACCTCTTAGGTATACCTTCCTCTACAACTCTGCAAATTTTTGTGAAAATGACATGGATTTTGAATAAAGTGCAGCATTTAATGTACGTTCGTAGTTTGTTACTGAAATTTCACATTTCTTAGTTTGGGATTTGTTTTTCTTTTACACCATTTTTAAGAATTGACAGTGCTGTTAAACTTAAAATTGCAAACAAAAAGCACTATAAATAGATTCTCTATTCTAACGATACAATTAGTAACTCTCTTGCGAAATTTGATGACTTTCTCGTGTATTTTGACCGAGTAATAGAGGTTTAAACTCATTGTCGTAATCTTGGGCGGTCTAAAAATGCCAAATTCTTTTGAATGCGCAATTCTTAAGAACATCAATTTGGGTGAACTTTGAAGCTCTATAGCAAAAAATCAAGCACATGGACCTATGTTAATTTTTGCATATTTCGAATATTAAGGTTCTAAGGTATCTATGTGCAAAGTTTGGTGAAAATGACATGGATTTCACTTTAACTGTGGAACGTCCTTAAGTGACTTTTCAGAATACCAAAATGCTTATTGAGCGCTAATTGACCGCTAATTGAGCTTTCAGAATACCGCCCCTGGTTTGAATTTGTTACAGACGATGCGGCCATTGGTATTCACAATGTGAGCAAAGCGCCTCCTACTTGTTGCATCATTGTAAATACCCGGAAGTTCGCTGCGTTCTCTTCAACGCACTCTCCTTTGCATAATTGATTAATTTGATTTATCTGTGGATTATTGTTATACCTAACTACTTACCAATGAGTGGTTTCTAAGTACAACGTCGTCCTGCAAAGCAAAAAGAAAAAGAAAGAAACAGGGTGTAACTTGTCATAGATATCCTAAGAATACTTCAGGGCTCTGTCACATAAAGACACAGAGAGCGAGACCTCTGAAAGGCTGCTGTGAAACCATGAAACTTGCTTGATCTTTCAAAAGTCTTTCAATGAACTTTCAAAGATCTCCGAGGTCTTTCATAACTTCTGATTGATCTGTCAGAGCATGGTCTTCGTGATCTCCAACACGTATTGAACCGGTTCAAAACAGTCTTTCAGCGCGGTCTTTCAGGAAAATGGTCTGTCGGTGGTCTTTCAGTAGTTCTTTCTGCGGTCTCTCGATGAACTACAAACGTTCTTATTAGTCTTTATATGATCTATTTCATCAGTCTCTCATGTTTGGAAGGAGATCTCTTAAAGTCAGTTTAAGATTTTCTGTCAATCGGGGGGTCTAGGTTAGTCTTTCACAGAATTCGATTGATCTTTTAAAGATCTCTGGCAATACGCCAGATAGTCTTTCAGTGGTCCCTCATTAAACTTTCAGCTGTCTTCATAGTCCGACGGACATCTTGCTGGAAATGTTGTTTTTGGTCTTTCGGGGCGTTTTTGGAGCCATTCCACAGAGACAGCACATTTCACTGATCCTGAAGACTGCCGAAAGACCTTGCCAATTTTCGGTCTTTCAATGGTCTTTCAAGGCTCTCCGTTCTGTGGAATGGGAGCCTAGTGAGTAGTGATTGATTGTTGGGTCGATTTCCATCATACACAATAATCAATGCACTCAATCGTAGAAATCACCCCCTTCGATGAATCGCTAAACCTTATTGGCGAGTTTTCGCAACCAGAACGCGTCTGCGTAGTGGTTGCAAAAACTCGCCAATAAGGTTTAGCGATTCATCGAACCTATTGAAAATGCCCGTCGATTGACAAAGAAGAGCTTAGAGGTCATTAGTCTCGTCCAGACGTGGGTTCTTAGTCGGAGTAAAATTATATTATGCATGGATTAAAATTCCAAAGACATTTCTCTTATCACGACCAAGACAAATGCTTCTTTGGTCGGAGGAAAGGTCGTAGTAGTGCCCGTCTGGACAGAGTTACTTCCTCCTACCAAGATACCCCTACTGGTTTCCATAAATGCAACGAAAACTAAGAGACTTGAAAGAGAAGATATGCTTTCATTAACCCTTTATTTGGCACCCCTTTAGAAGAAATCCTGGATCCGAACCTGTCAACCCCCCGCTCCCCCCAGCAAAAAAAACCCCTAGATCCACCACTGGTAGATGTACCCCAATCTCCATCACCCCCCGATTTCTACACCCCTGTAATATTGGAAATCTTGAAATGGAGAAACAGTAATTGCATTTACGTGAAGAAAACATGATTGTGTGAATCGGAATCCATGATTAGAACATTATTTTATATTCATGAAGCCATGCGCCGACCAGTATAGATATTCACATTTTTGTTCATTATTATTTTTTTTTTGGGGGGGGGAGAAACTTGATCTCATAGCGAGAATATGAAATTCTATTAAAGATGAAGCGAGTTCCCTTGCGCGAAATTTAAATATAGCATCATTTCGCGCCCTGAACTCATCGATTCCGTCCCCTTTGGATATCCCAGCATGCATAATTCTGTTCTCTCAAACACTGAGTCTTAAAAATAATACACGCTAAAACTATTTCAGTTTTATTCGGTGCTACCGTTGGCTAGATTAGAAATTAGAATGATACACAATAGCATAATATAATTATTTTATATTTTCATAATTAATGCTTTTACTTATTCTTTACTGAAGGAAATTAATCGTGTGTTTTTGGAGAATAGGAGTATAGGGCAGAATTTAAGCTTATACATGGTTCAGCGGTACAAAAAGAAAAAAAGGGGGTAAATTTCGTATACTAGAGCAGTAGTGAAATGAACCCCTTCCCCCTAAAAAAATGAGAGACAAGTCATGGCGTATGGGGTTTAATTAATTTGGAGAAAAAAAATAACATTTTTTATTTAAAAATCAGATAGGTTTTATATTTTGACATAATATTCCAGAGAATAGTATCGTATTGTACACTTTTCCCATTCCTTTTCTTTTCTTTTTCTCATTTTTTTCAGTCGTGAAACCTTTTTTTTTTTTTTTTTTTTTTTTTTTTTTTTGGGGGGGGGGTCCCATTACCCCCAGGCTCCCCCATCTGTACGCCAGTCTGCTAGAGGTCCTAACAGAAATTATACGCCTGTTAAAACTGAAAAATAAAATTGCGAGCCATATCTTCACTGACAATATGATGCATTTCCATGGTAAAACAACATGAATATGCGTGTAGGTTTAATAGACACGTCTTGGTATCTGCGATCTTAACGGTATAGGATAACCTAACAGCGTGAACGGGGGGGGGGGGGGGGGGTAGACCAGCAGCACCATGATTGGTGACGCTGAGTAGGGTTATCCTCCAGTTTTAATTTTGTTTTAAAGAAAATAAACTCAAATCAAATGTTTGGGACAATTCCGTCTCTTGGAGTATAACACTGTGTGATCACAGTGTGTTCACCTAGTTGGACTGTGTGAAAATATTATTCACACTCTTAAAATGCACAAATTCAACAGTGTGAAGATATGTGCACACATGTGTGGACACCACGACAGTGTGACTTTTCACAGTGTGTTCACATGACCGACAATGTGAACAATTATGTGACTCGCATTGTTGAAATGCTTAAATTCAACAGTGTGAAAGTGATTTCACATAGTGATCCACACTGTGAACACACTGTGGTGTACACTGTGGTGTACACTGTGGGACATTGTGTGTTATATGGTAGGGAAGTGGGTCCTTTGAGAAAGCCATTGGTTCGCATGAGATACGAAACTCAAAACACGGGACAGGGCATTGTAGCACATGGAATTCATTATGCTGGATGACTGGAGATCTATTTATATATTCTGGTCGAATTGAACTCTGACCCCTACACTTGACATCCTCAGAATCTGACGTCAAACAAGAAGAGAGTTGCATAGAGGCAATTCCCGATTCCCCCTCAAGCAACAAAAGAAGTCTGTGAGATTCCCAAGAAAGAATTATTCTGCAAAGAAAAAAATAATGCTCAAACAATAATGTTCCTCCCTGCTCCCGAAACGGTAAGAATTATAGGCCTATATGAAATGATAAAATCCCAATTAATGACAAAATAAAAATTGGACAACAGTGTATATAGTTTTACAGGGATATTCCTTTTGTGCTCACCACAGGTAATTGTATTTAATTAGATGTAGGCGTTAAAGCGTAGCGACCAAGCGAGAAATGTTATCATTTTATGTTGTTATCAACAACATAAAATTATCCTATATATAAAATGTATATAGGAGCGCCTTGAGCACCTAACAAGGTGGATATGTGCGCAATATAAATACCCTATATTATTATTATTATTATCAACAACAAAAATATAGCATGTTGAACTTACAAACACGATACTGCAATAAATGAAGAAGGTTTGAATATAATAAAGCAAGAAATCTCTTACCAACTACATGAACTAGAGGAGGAAGTTTAAACATTAATGGGCCAAGTCTCATTTTCTCAACAAAAATGTTATTATCGGACAAAAAGTTAATTAATGGTAACTATATAGTGGAAATTATGATTTTCCACACATAATTGTGGAAGTATTTGAATACTAAAACGACTTTAACCCCACGAAGTCATTATTCATGAATTGGATATTATCTTTCGAATGAAAAATGAAACTTTTATGTCCATTATGACCAAGCAATGTACAATAGGTCCAGATGACTCGTTCAGTGACGGTCAAAAGAACATCATAACGCGGTACACTTCATAATAATGATCAGATGAGTTTTAAAGCCTGAACAAAGTTTTACATTTAATTGGGTTTATAAACAGATGTAGAAAACGTCAAATTTCAGCAATTTTTACTTACCGACAAGACATTTCAGGTTGAGGTGAAGATATAGACCTATGCAGTTTATAACTGTTGTTGTTCGACAAGTTTATATGTATATTACACGTGTAGGTCCCTACTGCTTTCTCTAACCAGTTAATTGTATATACTCTCCGAGTCATTGATTATTGAACTATTAACAATAGCAACGACGAAAAGGAGGTTTCCCCAAAATCAATTGAGGGCTATAGAAATTCATTTTCGGTACCGCACTTAGACGAAAGGTGGTCTGACCAGAGATTGTTTATAATTTTGTTTTTAAAAGGCCTATACGTCATGGATAATTAATGTTAACCAGTAATCCCAGGTCAAGTATGAGTTAGCAGCAGCTATGTAGGTATTAAAAGTATATACAGTGGTGCTAGAACCACAAAATGCACTTTTTCATGCAGAATGTTGAATGTAGACAAACAATTCTTTCGAGCGAAGCGAGCAAAAAAATTTGTGATAAATTTTGACATACTGTAAAAGAAACATATCAAATTTCACCCTTTCCCGTTTTGGATACTGTGCATACTAATAAAAATGAAAAAAATGAATATTCTAAGATAAATGTGCTCGAAATCGGCGCGCCGGTTTGTCCCGGGAAAGTTTGGACGAGACGCAGGAAAAAAATTGGTGAAATTGTCCTTGAAATCTGGTCACCCTGGTATATAGTCCTTTACTTTATTTGGATTGGAGCCGTTTTTAAAGGGCTAATCCTACCCCCAAGAAGTCACTTTGAACAAAAAGAGAATATTTCACACAATAATACATCAAAATCTTCTAAATTGTAAAATTAAACAGTTACGACACGATTTCGACTCTCGAAGTGGTATTTTCCGTATTTCATTCACCTTTCTGCCACCCTGACCCTGTGTTGTCTATTTATATCTTTTTTTTAGTAAACAACAATTTTCAGACGGTGGGTGGGACGATGTAATAATCAATTTTGACGGGTAAAGTCTATGTATGAGGTATCGAATACACTTTGACGTTTTTAATTAGCAGTGCACACATGGGTTTGGGAACCAGGGAGAAATTATAATAAAGATGCGAAAGAAAAAAAAAAGAGATTAAGATACAAAATATAGAGAAGGGAAACGAGGGAGAGGGGTGTGAGAGGGGGAGTTAGGATTGGGAGAGGGGGAATGGAGGGTGTGAAAGAGAGGGTGGTAGCAGGAGAGGGGAGGGAATGGGAGATGGGTGTGAGAGAGAGAGAGGGTGGGGTAGGAGCGGGAGAGGGGAGGGAATGGGAGAGGGGTGAGAGGGAGAGGGAGGGTGGGGTAGGAGCGGGAGAGAGAGAGGGTGGGGTAGGAGCAGGAGAGGGGAGGGAATGGGAGAGGGGTTGAGAGAGAGAGAGAGAGAGGGGGTGGGGATAGGAACGGGAGAGGGGGAAATGGATGGGGGTGAGAGGGAGAGGGTGGGTAGGAGCGGGAGAGGGGGAAATGGATGGGGGTGAGAGAGAGAGAGAGGGTGGGGTAGGAGCGGGAGAGGGGGAAATGGAGGGGGTGAGAGAGAGGGTGGGGTAGGAGCAGGAGAGGGGAGGGAATAGGAGAGGGGTGAGAGAGAGAGAGAGGGTGGGGTAGGAGCGGGAGAGGGGGGAAATGGAGGGGGTGAGAGAGAGGGTGGGGTAGGAGCGGGAGTGGGGGAGGGAATGGGACAGGGGGTGAAAATGAAACCATACTCCAGATCAACAACACGAGATGGCAGCAGACTAGTCACCGTTTTTTTAAATATAGCTGCCGTGATTCAAAATTTAATCAACCATTGCTGTATTAATCATTAAAAACAAAACACAAAAATATTAATTTAAACAATGTCTGATCGGTACATATCGTAAAGCAGATTGAATGAAATGTTTTACAATGCACAGTAAACATGTTGTGAGATAATTAGAGTTCATTTCCCTTTAAAGGGGTGGGCTTTTTAACGGAACTGAAAAGACAGGCGAAGGAAAATAGAGAAAAAGGGAATAACCAGGGAAATGATACAAATTAAGAAGAGTATAGACAATGTTACATAATACATTACTCTTTCATTCTCTACGTCCTCTCTTATCATTCTAGAATTTTAATCAAATCCAATTTAATTAAAAATACTTAACATCATTGAATAGGAAGATAGCTAGGGATTTCCCGATTACTATTACCATTATCATTTACTTGTAAAATTATTTCCTTCTCTTAATACTATGGATTCAAATGTGTAACGACAGATCGCTTGTGTCTTTTCGAACCGCGCATTTCAACACAGTCTTTTGTTTTATAATAAACAAAAGATAATCTGAATCTGTTGCCGCTTCCATGCTACAGTTACATCAACGAAACGGAATTTAAACCGACCGAAGTCGGTGTGTGGTTGGTTTCGTGGGTGAAAACTGTATCAGAAGACGATCCTTGAGACGGTAGGCGGTGCTGATATGGATAGCTAAGGAGAGAAAACGAACACTACCGAATCGCTGAATTTCCTATTACTCATTTCGACTGTAATGAGACTTGACGAGTCCAATTAGAGTCGGGGGTTCCCGGCAAATTGGCAAGTAAGGACGGCGGTTTAGAGATCATTCTAGATAGAAAATAAAACAAAAGAAAGGTTCCTTAAAATCTCTTTGACCATTGTACACGCGGTATCCAGCAGGGCATACTAATGGAGAAATCACTCCGCAACGCACTACAGATTCAAAAACACAGTAAATGTATTGAAAAATCACCGCCTGAATGACAAAGAACAGCTGGGAGGTCTTTGTGGAAAATTGGTAGACCTGGACAGCAGTTTCGTCCGAGGTTTCTGAGTCGAGCGGACGAAAAATTGCAAATTTGTCGTTTGTCAAGAGTTTTGATTAACCATTTTTTCGACAAAAACTTCTTGGTTGTTCATTGTCAAAAAAAGGGCATGAGGCAATACCTTTTCTCTGTTCTTTAACATGTATGCCTACGATGGACAAGTGGAGTGTAACGGTGGCAGAATACGAGCACTAAGCTCATGTATATAGTCCAAAGTCATTTGACAAAGAATAACGAATGATTCCTTCTTGTTATAGACCATTAAATTATATTTATATCAGGGGTGCATGGTGCCAGGGTATTTTGATGGGGGGGGGGGGGCAATGATGAAGAGGTCCAGACCTGTAAAGGACAACCCTGTAAAAGATTTTTTTTTAAATAGAGGCATTAACAAGTTTTCACCCCCTCTCCCTATGTCCCTCTCCACTGCCTCTCATTTTCTCTCTTCATTATTCTTTTTCAGTTTTGTTTTCCAGCTCATTTCTCTGATGTTTTGCTTTCGTCGGATTAGGGAGGTCACATTTGCCCCCCCCCCCCCACCATTTTGGCGTCGCCCTTATCCTACCCTACTTAGAGTTGGTCAAGTTTATGAATAAATAAGAAACTGTCAACAGCTAGTATTCTGAACTCGAGTTTAACTTAAACTATGGTCTCAAGCTCTGGTTTAACTATGGATAGCCACTTGTGACAGGTATCTCGAAAACAGTACAAGTTCATTTTGTCAGATCGTTCGACACACAAATCATTTAAAACTGACTGGGTATAACAATTCCTGATATAGTTCGCTTCGTCATTAAAACATGAGGAAAGATCCAAGTAAAAAAGGAAACATAAACATTAATTTTTGTAAAAATAAATGCAATTTTGATATTTTTGCTTCCCATAATTTAGCACGAAACACTTTTATCACAAGCTTATCGAGGAGGGGACAATCCCCATTCTATCGAAAATACTACTGTCGCCGTTTATGACCTGTACAAGTTGGTTTGTCTAAGTCAAAGAGATAATATAACCAATTTCTGGCATTGATTTGTACAATGGGTAACGTTCTATTGTTTTGTGTCTATGCACATGATAAAACAGGTCAAAGTCCATCCTGTACCACAAATTGTACTTCCCTCTTGGTATCGAGAATGAGATCCTTATTATATTACATGTTCTCGTCCACTTCCAAGTACAGGTTCAATTACAGTTGGGTTAAGACCATAGTCTCAGTGCACGTTATACTACTATGATCAAACCAGGGAGTTGGAAGGACATCGAAACCCCGTCCAGAAAAAAACCAAGATAAGTCTGACCTGACGAATGCCGAGTGCCAGAGTTGATGACATCACAAAGACAATGTCTCAACACTTTACCTGTTTTGAAGATATAAGGGAGGTGAACATGAGGAGATTGTTTTCGGGAGGGGGGGGGGGGGTCTAAAATTTTCAGAGCCACCCTTATTTACGATACACTTATACGAGTATACAAAAAGTACATGTAGTCTAACTTAACTGTGAATGTTCATGCTGGTTTACAAATTGGTACACTTACCTTAATCTTTAGGGAGCTATTATTGACTAGCTGCAAGGAGCGTTGTCACCTCGAAAGTAACAGTTTGGGCGAGGCTTGACCCCAGTCCAATGCAGGATTTTACTGCTAGTTTCCGATAGTACATTTAAAAACAGGATTTCCTTCTACTTCGAAGTCTCACAGGAGGTCACCAGAAGTCAACTATCCATTGGGACAACGAGATACTTACGGTATTCGCGGGTAGTAAGTGTCGGAATAAGACCGGTCTGATGCAAAGGGACGTCTTCAAGTTGGCATATCGCGGCGTTGCCTACCGAAATCATACCGACATGGATTTCGCGCGCTTTACTGAATCAGTTTGTGTGTGTTGCTTTCACCTTATCGCTATCCGTCTACATGCTCAAGAACTCAGTTGTCGCCACTGCAGTGCAGAAACATGCAATGTTGAGGTCAAAATCCACTTCCCCCTTAAAATATCACTTTGCGGCAGAAGGAAGGTTATCGCCCTGGGAGTATCGATGGAATTTTGATTATTTACTCCATGGTTGGACGATCTGCCTGAACCATATCACACGCGTCTGCCTCAGGTGTGGACCCCCTCGAAGCAATGACGTTGTTCAAAGGTGTACTTTGCTTCAATCAAAATATGGGACCAAGGTCTCAGGGCCCTGGGAAAGATTCTTTTTTTTACTGGGGGTGCTGATGTAAATTTGACAAACATAAAACAAAAATAAGTTTTTACTATCGAGGTAGAGGTAATTTCGGCCCCGAGAAATTTGAAAAGTAAAGAAAAAAAAGGTTTCACTTCAAAGTATTTGTTACGTTTCGCATTTTTTTCACACCTTCTAACATTCCAGGGGGATAATAATACACACAGCATCCCCAGGAAAATCTTGGGGGTGCTTCAGAACCCCCGGTTTCCCAAGGCCATGGGCTTTATATTAAAAAACACTTGAAACTCAATTTAAACGGTATACAGGTACCTAAATGTGTGGCTCATGATACTGCCTCAGACAAAACACACAAATACTAATGGTTGTCAAGAATACCGCATTATATATGATTTACAGTTATTATTCTTTAGGTGGAATGTAGTAAATATTCCAACTGACCATGTTTGTTGGTTCATTATTGTAATTCACGAAGTTTTAGGTTAGATTAACCAACGGGATAATCACACGTATAGGTTGAACGAGGTTGTGAGTTCGAATCCCCGCTTTGCCAATGTCACCACTTTGATAAAAGAAAAGACTTTGAAATAATTTCTGTCGTCTGTAAGACCAGTGACTATGCCTGGTTAAGGCGTACCAGCTTGGCGCTATACCAGCAACAACAAAAAAAAGCTGTCCTGCCGAGTTCTTACCGGAGTTACCATCATTTTAACGTGAAATGACGCAATTCAATCCATGGATGAATTTAGTCCACTTGACATCATGAAATGCAAATTTCACACTCGGGTTGTAACTTAAACCCGTGGGTTTCAGTTAACTCAACCTATGGAGAAGAGTCATGGACTTTTCGAGATGACAAGATTGCTATTATTTTACTGATCATTGTTTGCATTGACATTGTAATTATTTCCATTTTTTGTTCAGTTGGAAATGAAAATAAACGAATTTGAATTAGAATTTTTAAATTTGAATATAAATAATGTATATCGCCAAGTCGACAAAATAAACGTTATTATGTCAACATGGCGAAATACGTTATCTCGGTAATAAGTCGACATACAATCATGTCGACATTATAAAAAGTAAATGGCGAGAATGAATTTCATATCACGCGCACGTTGGTGTTGATCTTTGGCCAGTCATACTTGCGGCTGGATTCGTTTCCAACGTGTATGGGGGGGGGGGGTTCTCGAAATATTTTAAAAATATTAAGGCCCCTATTTTCCTGCAAATATTAACAAATTCCGCCCAATAAGTGCACCAGAACCTCCAATTTCACAATAATAATATTGATAATAATAACAAATATTAATGATAACAATGATAATAATTACAACAATAAAACCTGATAATAATTACTACAACTTCTTCTACTACTACTACTACTACTACTACTACTACTACTACTACTACTACTACTACTACTACTTCTACTACTACTACTACTACCACTCATAATGATAATAATAATGATGATAATAATAATGACAATAATGATAAACCTCCCTCGTAATCAGCTCCGTTGCTTTGTTCCCTCCGCTTGTATTCTTAAACATTTGACTTTTTTACACCCCCCCCCCCCCGGAAGAGGAAAAAAATCCTTCGCGTCACCATATTCTTACTTACAAATACAAATATTGATATATCTTTCTGTTTTTCAGACGAGAAAAATCGCCTCTTCTGATTCTACCTGCATGCCCATCCTCTCATGCTCTGCTCACAGTGATCTTTAAAACAACTCCAATTTCTCCACAATGTCAGCCGAGCTGTTTTCCGAAAGTACGCCACCAACGTCATGAAATCAGCTAGGTTCCCACAACTCTGATTTCTCATCGAATAGATCTGTGACGTCCCAGTTTTATCCCGTACCCTTCTCTTATGATATCCACTGGCGGATCCAGGGAGAGGGGGCACAGCCGGCTCGTGCCCCCCTTGAGAAGTAAAATTAAAATTTGTAATGTAAACATGCCGTTAAAACAGAAGTGTGCCCCCTTTTGAAAATGAAGACCCTTTTTTTAATTTTTTTTTTTTGCTTGTTAATTTTTTTCGGGGAGGAAATATCCTTAATTTTTGGTTGAAACTCTGTTTTTTTTTTGCTTCTCAAATTTTTACTCAGAAATATGTGCCCACCCCCTTTGGAAAATCCTGAATCCGCCCCTGATTATATCACATGTGATTATTTACATCAGGGGACGACCTTTAACGTCACCATCTGAAAGAGGTGTCCAGGGGCAGGTTGCATAAAACTTCATCCAGAAAACCTCAGGCAATTAAATAGAAAGTCTAGCACCCCCCCCAAATTATCTTTTGCAACAGGCCCCAGGACTCAAACTCGGAACCTCTTCATCAGTATGTCACAATCCCACGTAGCTTCTCGCCACCAAAGAGACCACAGCTTTTGGTTTTGCACAGAAGGAGCGATGATATTGTGGAAGCCATTGCATGGTCGTCAGACGAGGGGGGGGGGGGCAGGGGGATCCCCTCCCCCCCAAAAAAAAAATAATTAAAAAAATTAAAATAAGGAAGAGAGGAACATAGGAAGAGAAAATATGAACAGTAATTACGCACAGAAGCGAAGTGAATTAGATAAATTTGAATAATGATATCAGATAAGTATGAACTACATTATTGTAAGTCGTCTTAGAGAAGACAAAAAGACAACCAGGAGTTTGTCTCCTTGAATTGCCAATCTGTTGAAACATATTTTAGTCTCACTTTTGTCCACACATCTTTGCCCATCCAATCTGACTTACTCAATATTACAATTAATATTAATTTTGATATTACGTAATTCAACAGTTATCTTTTAATATAAATAAGTTACACAAAGAAATCTAGAGAAATGCGTCGGATACTTTCACAACGTTGTCGAAAAGCTGTGAAATATGTTTTAAAAGGACAACTTCTTGTCGATTAGACTTTTGCATTTCGATAAACATCCCGAAAAGGTCATTAGCAGCAGAAAAAAGTTTCCGAGCGGCCATAATGCCCAACCTCAGATTTATTCTCATACACATATTGTTGTTCCTGGCCATCAACTTATGGGCAGAGCTATCTAAATCGAACACTACAAATAAAATGATTTATCAGAAAACAGAGAAGTTTGAAAGACATAAGATGAGGAATTTAGGTAATGATGTCCTGATGTCCGCGCGTTTGGAAATTCAGAACAGTAGCTTGTGACCGGTCATGGTCATTTGTCTTGTACTTAAATGTTCGAAATTTTGTAGGACTAGTCTCTCCTGATCACCCCTTTACATGGGAGCAGTGGTCGAAATATGACACCATATTACTCTATTTTGAAACTAAAGAGAAATTTCATTCTGAGGGAAAATACATTTTAGTTATTTTGAATTCGAAAACGAACTGGGGAGTTGTTCCTTCCCTACACAAGTATCTGACTAATCTATGCAATCCCCATGTTGGTCTTTGTTCGATGCTGTTCACACCTTCACCAACCTGCTTATTTAGTAATTTTATCAACATTATCAACCCTTCTAATATCATGATATCACCGTGCCCAATTCAGAGGTGTGAAACCTGCCATACTTTTAAGCAGGGGCGGATCCAGGATTTTCTAAGGATGAAAATTTGAAAAGCAAAAAAAAAAAATAATGATAAAAAATGTCCTCACGGTATATTTACATTACAAACGGTATATTTTCAGTACAAATTTTTATTATGACTCTCTAACTTAGGGGGGCACGGGCCGGCTGTGCCCCCGGATCTGCCTCTGCTTTTAAGTATGTGTTTGAGTGAAGCTCTGTGTATTTGTCCACTAACATAATTATTAACATCACATTGGGATGCAGGAAACACGGCACACCGATGACGGTTCACAAACCAAATCATTATGTTCTTGGATATCAGAATATCATTGAAAAAATTTATGTCCTCGGTTCATGATGCTCGATGTATACATACTTACAAACACGTCCTCGGTTATGTTGTGATTTTTTTTCATGTGATTTTGTCCCCGATTTCAGTCATAAAGTGGATGTTATCTAGGTTAGTGTGCTCATGTGTTTGTTATGTTTGGTTGTAGGTGTGTGATTGTGTTTTTCAATTCAATTAAATTCGATTCAATTTATTTCCACTTTAAAAAGCAACAATATATACAAATCAATACAATGTTCAATACATCTCAATATAGGGGAGGCGCGATAGCTCAGTCGGTAGAGCGGGGGTTTCGGATTCCGGTGACCCGGGTTCGATTCCCAAGTGGTGCGCTAGTGCCCTTTGGTAAGGTATTTATCCTCATTACCAGGTCCCTCGGAGAGGACCTTAAGCCGTTGGTCCCCTGGTTGCTTGCTCACAGGCATTCGTGCTTTCTTAGCAGTCAGGTAAAACAACCTCGGTATAACATAACATAACAATATTATTATTGTTAGGGTTCATAAAAAACGATGATGGTTGAATAAAATTGACCCCTTACAGTACAAGTAAACAAAGATAAAATAACACAAATGACAACAATACATAATATGAAATAAAGGAGGGAAAGAACAAATATATAGAGTGGCAAAAATGTATTTCATTAAAATCTATTTCATTTTCAAATCTACAAAACATTACAGTTTAGCCGCGGCGTCAGGGTATATTCATACTGGGGAGGGGGGGGGGGGGGAGTAAGATCGGTATTATAATGGGACTTAACCTTTGAGCTCATAAACATATATGCTGTTGGTTTCCCGAAAAGGTTATTGATCTAAAAAGCTTTTTAAAAGTTTGAACATAATCATTTTCAAAATATTTGCCTTTGAATATTACACACCAAACATGCCCGCCATGTGAAAAAAAAAAATCGAAATTAAGGTTTTTAAACTAGATCATATAATATCACTGTTATAATATCAATGTTAATGGATGATAATAATGCCAAGGATTCAAGCATTTAATAAGTAACGACTTGCAATATATCACAGGTAAGTTTAAATTGCGTATGTGTTTGGTGTTTGTCCACCGTCCACGTGTTAATGATTCGCCCCTGCCATGCATGTTTCAATTATTTAAAAATCAAATATACCATGTGACGATAATGAATTGACTTAAGTCGAATTACCGGCGCAGCCACCACACGGTATAAACTACAAGTACTTCGCTATCTTCGGCAGATGTACGGTGCAATGACACCGTGGAATGCGGAACGCGTGTTATCATTGCACCCACATCTGGTTCTCACGCACACTCACGAAACTCAAGCACGCACGAACTCACGGTAAACACACACACACTGCTAGCACTGTAGTATGCGTGTGATTCTAGTCTGTGTATGAGGAGATCTCGCACTGAAATGCGCGAGTTTCCCCCTTATTTTTGGAAGCATCGGGACGGGGTGTACATCCCGTCAGCGCCCGCACACGTGGGCTGTCAACTCTGTACTTGACTTCGAGCGGGAGAAAAGCAACAACCAGGCTCCATTGCTAAAAGACACCATAATCATAACCATTCCCGTCGTTGCTAAAATGCAGTCACCTGTTTCAATTACGCGGGAATCAGCGATATGCAATGCATCGGCGTGAGGTACATCAATCATTGCTAATAACAGACGATTAAATTCCGCCATTCAGTTCTAATATCATAACCGTATCCGTGTCATCTGACTTCATCTTATTTTCGAGGTAAGTTTAATTGCTTTCAATTATCTCACATTTTTGACGTTTAATTATGGAGCTATTGTGTTAATAGCACCATGGTTTAATCAATCATGGCCTGGTAGTTGCCAAGGTCAGTTAGTGTGTATCGGTGTCAACAAATAAATATTTACGTGCAGCTTATTTCAAGCTAATTGTTTAAAGGTAATTGCATTATTTTCACAAATGGCTTTCTTATTGTTTTCTAAATGCTTCAGTAGAAGGTAAAGAGATCTTCATTATAATCTCTGATCAGATATTTATATGAGGAGCAGGCCTATGTATAGGCCTATTTCGATGGATCCTCCTGTATTATCACTTCGAAAAGTATCAACATTATCGAGTTACAGTAAACGGTATATGCTTTATAATATAGTTCACCAGTCCTATGCAATTACAATGATGATTTGTTAATTGGGAAAATTACGTTTAAAAGTATGTAATCACTGGCTTGATAAGAGATTGCCGACAGGTGGTCTTACTAATCTATTCTCGCTGATATTGTTACTTTTGTCATTGTTTAAAATATAATTATGCATACCTCAGGGTGAGGAGAAATTTGCGAAAGATTTTTCTTGATTGATTTTGATTTGATATATTGTTCTCTTCTGCATGCATTCGTAGTTTTGTATAATAATTTTGTCATAATATAAACATGATAACTGATGACTGTTTTTGGCATGAATCATAGACAAAGAGTGTGCAAAAATATCATTTCAAACAAAAATGATCCACTACCAATTTGTAATATTTACTACACTACAAAAACTCCGGTGTTGATTTAACACCAGCTCGGAATCTATATGTCCACACCAGAGAAGTATTGAAACATCACCAGTTTGGAATCAAACCGATGCTGCTTTAATACTAATTTGTGTTGTATAAACACCTTTCTGGTGTTAGACCAAAACGAAACCGGTGTTGTTTAACACTTCTCTGGTGTGGACATATATAGATTCCGGAGTTTTTGCAGTGTAGTAAGAGAAGGAGATTGTCGTCATAAGCAGATTGCTTGCTTGAAAAATGACAACCCCAGATTCAAACTCATTAAATCGATTAATATATTTATAAAGCAGAGTGGTATATTCTAAATTTGATACTTCATTCGCAATCTTCACACAACCCGCCAAAACCTCCTCAGCAACTCGTCGAGCTCAAACAACCCATAGGAAGTGTCTCTCTCCAGTCATTTCTATTGATAACAGCGATCTCCGACCTTAACGGAGGAAAGATACAAGAGAGATTAAAAACGTTTAAGTTTCTAATTCATAATATGAGTGATGAAGATGGAGATGTTGAGGTTGGGGATTCATCTGCATACAAGCATTGTAGATAAACAATATGAAAAACATAATGTTATCAATCATCACCGTCGTTAGTATAATTTACATACTTTGAGGTAAAGATTTCATGACAAAGATTTTACACAACATGCAGGAGACTAAAATAAATGAATATACATCGAATGTAATTACATTTATATTTGTGTTGGGGCAGCAATGGAGCTGATGAGGGTGGTCATGATGGAGATACTGGTGATGATTAAATCAAAGTAGTAATATAACAAATAGAATTATTGATATTACAATCATGATTATGATATTCAGTCACTCAAGTGTCCCAACCATCGCGATATACTGCATGTACATGTATCACAATTGATTGGAGCGGAAGGAGACAACGAACCAAAATCATCTACACGAATCCTTTTAAGAATTCTCAGTGTCTGCCCCATTAGTGTAAAGTCATGACCCCAATTATTGCATAGATCAGTATTAAATATCGCTCATTAGCTATGTCAGTGGCTGATTGTGTTACATTTTGCAAGAGTCATTGATGTAAATACAGTGAAAAATAATTGTAATCATGCGGTCATTGCGGTGGTAAATTGTTAGGTAATAACAACATTTCGGTATATAGTCGCATCAACCAAATTTAGAATCCGATGTTTTCTGTATCTGCGTATTGCGGGTTTTTAATCGAAGGGTCGTCGTTTTGCAGCATTACTCTCAGCCATTTTTTAAAGTGGATAAATTTTTATCATTAACTATACATTACCCTTTCAATCACAAACAAAAATTATTAGGCTTACTTTAAAGAGGGGGCTACGTTTGATTTGTCAATAGTGATTTTTAGTAAGAAATAAAACGGCCTAAAATGAAATTATCTAAAAAGGGAAAGGATGGGGACAAGGGGCACTTTTCTCCTCCTCAAACCTTTCACGCTCATGCAGAACCTGTTTTAAAGCACAGGACTGACCCCCTGTTTCTCCCCGTGAAAGTCGACCAAAAGAATAATTAAAAAAAAGTTTGCTGTGAAAAGGTCTGGAAACGAAAGAAAGGGTGCTGTTTTTGTTAACAAGCACCCCCGAAAAAAGTGTTCACTCCAAAATGAAGGTGACTTTGTTATAAATAGAAGTTCTTATTCTAAAATGTAGGAGATTTTGAGAAAAAAAAAACTGATGGAAAAAAAAGAAAAGAAAAAATCGCTCCCAAAGAAGGACATTCTGGTCAAATCTATACATTTTAGCATATACCAACCTAATATTTCAAGGGGTGCTGCATGTGGTGTATATAAACATATGCAGCACCCCTGCTTCCCAGGGCCATAATATGTAGCTCTGAAAAAATTAGATTACAATGTCATCGAAAAAGGATCATATTAATAATTTCAATGGTTCCAAAAGACACCCTTTCCAGCAAACGAGACAGAGAGTGGGTGATACCTTTCCCCTTGTACTCTAAAATTTATACCATTTAATATTTCGATGCCCAAATTCAAAGCAAGTCATGGGCAGCCACGTCCAAGTTTAAACACGTTGATTGCAGAGAGGTTTCTATTTCGTTTTAATGAGCAAACAAAATAACGGTCAGGTTTCTCCAACCTTCAAGAGTAATGTAGATTGTAGGTGTA
Source organism: Lytechinus pictus (assembly GCF_037042905.1). Lineage (NCBI taxonomy): Eukaryota > Metazoa > Echinodermata > Echinoidea > Temnopleuroida > Toxopneustidae > Lytechinus > Lytechinus pictus. Next base: position 18,825,754 of record NC_087255.1, on the reverse strand, counting down.
CTTGTGAGATGATGTCGAAGCAATACTTAGACCAAGTTTCGAGAAATCTTAACAAAGTAATGTCACAGAACTAAAACTATAGAGGAAAATGGGAATGGCATATTTACCATATTTCAGTATTATCATTAGATAATCATTTTTGTAGTTATTTTCATTATGGGATTGGTATTATCATCATTCTTACCATTGTTAAGTATTTCAATCATTATCATCATGATCCTAAGTAGTATTTGTATTAATATTAGTAGTAATTTTGACTACTAGAAGTCATGGTAGTAGTAGTAGTAGTAGTAGATGTAGTAGTAGTCGTCGTAGTTAGAAGTAATATTTGTTGTATAGTAGTAGGAGAAGGTTAGAAGTAGTAGTATATAGTAGTGGTAGTAAAAGTATATAGTAGTATGATTGTAATTATTATTATCAAAGTCATCATTATTTTCATTATTGTTGTTCTTATTATTAGCATTGTTATTATTATTATTACTATAATTATTATTATCACTATCATTATCAGCGATGAATACAAACTAAAAGTGAAGGATATTATAGGTAAGGACTATAGATTTATCTTTTACAAAACGGTAACAAAGGTGATTAAGATGACACATGGACATAATGGATGGAATTATGTTCTGAAACTTTAGCTTGAATATCATGATTAGATATCAACGCATCGATAGGCATTCATTACATTAATACGTCTGCACGTTCAATTTTTGTAATGAGCTTACATATTTTCAAAGTGAAAACGCTGACGATTTGGCGTCTGATATCATGTCGTCAGTATTATCACACGACAAGAGAAAAGAAGAGAAGAGAGAAACTAATCAAACGCGTGCAACGGTGCGATCAAGAGTGTCAAATGAAATTTTGCTATCCATCAAACTGCAATATTTTTTTTCTAATAAAGTGTTAAGTCAGCTATTTTTTTTGTAGATAGTAAGCATGGGATAGCCTACATAATATCATAGATCCTACTATTCATGCTAGTAGATCCATGAAAATATACTACAGTATCATTATAACCTAATAATGGCAATCAAATATGTTTCCAATGTAGATGTTCTGTATTAATCACGTTAAGGCTTGTACAAAATAATGTTTAAATGATGTTAACTAATAAAGCGTTGTTAACACGATGTGGCAACTGGCAACTCATTTTTAGAAAACTGATCAGTAGCGCATCGGTGGGGGGGGGGGGCAAAGGGCATGTGCCCCTAGCGATTATTTCAGGGCGGCGCTTAAAGGGGGTGGGGTTATAAAATTGACAATGAAAGGGCAAGGGGGTCGTAGGGGGGGAGTAAGGAAGTAAAACGTAATACTCTGATGAATGACCAGCAGGGAAGTATCACACATCATAAGTTGGAAGTAAGGGATGCTATTTAACACTTCCCACGCTAAGAATGTACTTAAATTGTATGATCTCAAAAGGCATACGGGCATATTCAATATCTTTATTTTAAAATCAATAAAGTTCTTGCAAGCATAAGGTGGTACATAGATCAAAGCTTGTTTACGGAATCAAATAGATTTGTTGTTTTCAAAATAGAGACAAACCAACCTAACGGATATTTCATCGATGTCGTTTACAGAATCACAAAAGAGGACACGTAAGTCAATTTCACAACGATTGTGCGATGGATATAACATAGCTATTTCATCCCGACGGCGAGGTACCTATTTATGCAAATCACCATGACAACGCGCTGGGATAGGGAGATATTATACATTCCCTGGAAATTTCAAACCATGTTTCGGGGTCTGGATTTTATAATTCGTGGTTTGGAATCTTCCAAACAGATGTCATGTATGGTTTGTGGAAATTTAATATTTAACCAAGATATTTTAGTGCTGTTGCAAAGGCATCAATAGTCTGAATGGTATGAAAAGGTAAACGGTATTACCTTTTACGTCATTGATTGTGTTATTCATAGTTGCCATTTGCCCGAACTTCCTTGAATATCTAACCGATTATTTTTTACTACTTTGGAAACTTATTAGCTTCCTTATTATTATTTTCCTGATTTGTTTTAATCATTGAATACCCAGGGACGGTATTCAAATACTTAAGCCAGAACTTTAAGTATTTCACTCAGTAAGATCCATCTTTAGTATTCAATTGTATTTTTTGGCATTTTTGCTTAAATCTAAGTCAGCTGCCTCCGACCTGCGAAATATCTTGTATCGAGTCATAAGAAAAATAATTCATATTTTAGAATAACGCAAATAGAAGTATTTTCCCTTTAAATTTATTTCAAGGGCATAATTGTTTGATGAAGATCAAAGAATGTTACATTTCACACCATTACAATGTTTGCGTTCTATAGAATTTTGCACCAGTTCGACAAAATGTGTCTTGTTGCCGTCGGCAACTCTGACTCCACCACCATCCATAATATGTACACACTTGTAAAAAAAAAAATGCTTAAGCCCGTCACTCTAACAACAAGTTGTTTAAACTCTAAAACACTTGTCTAAACTTTTTTGAAAAAAAACGTAAAAAACTCTTAACATTCTTTTAGATTGAAGCAGCGTTTTTACAATATAAATTGTCCTCAAAGGTGGCTACATGGTATTAGGCAACGTCACTACATGGTATTAGGCAACGTCAAGCCAGAACAGAGAGCAACCATCAGCGATTGTCGCTTGACCAATATTACTCTTGCATGTCCAATTGAGTAATGAACGGGTTCTGTCGTTGGAACAGACAACGTTCTGTTATAAAATCATGCCCAAGTCTGAATTGTGACGTAACGGGACCAACGGGACGTACGTTGCAATTTAAAAAGAAAATCTTGAGATCCAGCTGAACGCTAGATTTTGGGGGACTCGCTAACGGAGTGAGAGGATCTTACTCTTTTTGGAGTGAGATTTGAATCTTTTGAGATTGGATTTTACCCCCTTTAAAGTTAATGTCTAAACAGAGGCATAATTCACTCCAGAGGGAGCTATAATGAAATCTATAAGAATGCAGAGTTCACTCCAAAATGATTAGTCCCTATCACTCTGAGAGAGACGTGATTACGGACAAGATTAACTGTTTTTCATTTAGAGAGTAATGATTTCGAAATGAACGTATAAGTCTCTTACAATGCCCCAATAAATAAGGTAAATTAATTTTCATATTTCTAGTTGTACAAAATAATATACATAAGTCATTACGAAGGATTTACACATGCATATTCTTAGATATCGAGGACCACCAACCCTCAGGCACATCAATCCTTGAACCGCGCAGAATCCCTCTGTCTGAAAATGGCCCCTTTTATCATCCCACGACGTGCCTTCAGTGGTGCTTGCATGGCTTAAGTGAAACCTACCTCAGTCGATGAAAGGTATCCTGTTAAGATGCGATAGGATTAAGCTGATGTGAGGGTTCTATCTCCGAAGCATGTAGAATGATACTGGTGATAAGGCAATGCTGCAGCTTAACGTGTGGAGGGATGCATTTTTCTCAGATATCCCTTTCTCCATCTTCTCTGACATAATATACACAAGCGTGATGCTTTCTACAACACTGTAAACAAATGTTGGGTAAAATTTTATCCAGCACGTGGGTAATTAGGTGTCCAACCAATTTGGGGCAGTATTTTACACAATGCGGGAAGCATATTGCCCAGTAAGGTTAAAAAAAATAAGCAGCAATTACTTTGGAATCACACTGGATAAAATGCCCAATGTTGGTTGGACACACAATTACCCTCATGGAGCATTTTTACCCAATATTTTTCTGAGTGAAGTAAGACCTATTTACACATCCTATAGTGATCCGTTTTAATAATATATGGTGAAATTTTGAACTACTGATTTTCGGGGATTTTCTTTTCGTATGAAGAAAAAACATGTTTTTCTCATTTTGATAATATTCAAGAAAATTACGTTGTCGGTACCTAACAAGGTAATGGTTGACATTTACATCTTGGATATGGATAAAAGGGTATTTACTTTTTACTTATTCATTTGATAAAGATCTTTGATTTAAAACAAACAGAATCATCCCAAATCATATGACTCTTTTTAAATAAGCCAACAATGTGCATTGATAACAGATTGATTATATAGAATATAACTATGTTAATTAAATCATCTCAATCATAAACATTGTACTTTGTAATTTTTATTTTATTTGTTTCAATGAAATATATATAGATAAAACTAAATGAATAAAGTAATGAATAATATAAATTTGAAAAAAAAATGGAACGTAGGGCTAAGTTATAAATCGAGATACAGATTTTCAGAATTATGAGTAATGATATATCAACCTCATCATATTTTTATCACATGTTTAGAATTTTGATGAGGAAAAAATGATTAACTTCTTCATAAATTCATGTTTAGAAAAGCAGTTCTGTCATTCCACTGTCTTGTAACCATGGCAACGGATTCTTCTCCTATTTGAATGAAAGCATTAAGCTCCAGTAATATTTTCTTCCACGATCAAAGTATTTAGGGCGCGAAATTGAAGCAATGTTCGAATAAAAAAGTAATTGAAGTGGAAATGTTTAAAAAGAATTAGAATCTATAGTGCGTGCAATTCTTGGATAATGATGTTTGATTTCTTTTCTTATTTGCGACCTAAATATTGAGAAAAATCAAAATGAAGAGAGTATCAGGTTACCTACATCGCTTTAGTAAAGCAAATTAAATGATTTATTGTACAGGCCAATCGTTCTTTCTCTCTTGACCATGATGACTGTGTTGGATTATTAGATTTATCCGAATAAGTACCAAAGATAAGAAAGCATTTACTTAAATATGTTTTCACGAAGAATTAAAGATATTTCACCAAGCTTTGGCAAATACTATATATCAGCTAATCATTTTCACACTCTTAATTGTTTCTCTTTTCACCTATACACTACCTCCTGAAAATATTATTAAACAAATTTGTCGAATTTGTAAAGCATTCTCAACAAGAAACTAAAAATATTATTAAACTGAAGTTTCAATCTCTTTTAAATTCGATAAATTCATTCTATTGATAATAATAGTTGTCACGGACCCTGATGCATTTCTAGAGATTAATCTTAACTGTAATCAAAACCTATTAACCGTAGGTCTTGTGTTGCAATTAGCAATATCAAATACCTCGATGAAAAACGATTACGTAATGAAGTAAAGCATGTATTACACTGTCATCTTTCAGCTCTAGTCACATTTTTATTTTTACAGTTTATGCCTTCTCCTTCTCTCGCCCCTCAATCAACTCTTACCAATGCATATACACAGACATACACGCCTTCTCTCTCCCCTCCTCTCACGCACACACACACACACATACACCCTCTCTCTCTCACTCTCTCTACCTTTCGCTCAATTTTACTTTTCCCTTTTGAAGAAAAAATCTATGATAAGCCACAATTTTATTCATTTTAATAATGATTCTCTTCATATACTTCAAATTTTGTTTTACTAGTATTCTTTAAGCATAAATCATCGAGTGTACAACTTAATTTTCCTTCTCCTTTAAAATGGTTTATGTTTTTCCCTATTGCAATGTTTTTTGGTATTTATTCATGAACTCGTAATATTCCCCGAGACATCAGCATTACGTATCCATAACGATATGGCCATTCTGTTGATCAGCAGTGCGCACAGATCGACGGAGATATCATGACTGAAAAGCTAATAGCAAATGACAACCAAATCTCATGCGATATAATCATGATTATATAGGCATTCGGTTGATATGTTTACAATGTTACCTCTCGTTGGATCGAAGGTGCATAACAAATAGGTATGCCTTATAAAGCACATCTATGACCTTGCGCGATGAAATGTTTACTAGAAGATAGTGTAGTTTTTCCAAACATGACAGTTTAATGGATGTACAGGAATTATTAAGAATATTGAAAAGGGCAATGCATTCTAAGTAAATCTAGATAATTATATTGGGTGTTTTGTCAAATTAAAAAAATCATCTTTTTAAGATTTCAATTGCTTTATTCTTTAAGATAATATATATAGTACAAGGTGTAGATAAAAAGTATCAAGTATTATATAGAAATATGAGATATAACAACAATAGCAATCATTCTGAATTTTGATTATAAGTCAATCTCTTCTAATAAAATCTAGGAAATGTACATTCACATGCAGATAAAAGTTAAATTGTTGTGAATTGAAATCAATTCTAACGTCATATCTTTATTAGATGTGAAAACATTCTCTATTCGATGTATTTTATTTTACGATAGCTATCGGAACTTGCTGTGAATATAGGTTTTAAATTCATAAATCCCATGGTCATACGAAGAGGGGTGCAGTCCGGAAATTTTTATAATGTACATATTTTACTGAATCTTTTCACAAAATTCACCGAAAGTGTGCACGAAATCCTGCAATTTCCCTTAAGAAATGCAAAAGCGCCACATAACAAGCACGGCCTCTTCGCTCCCTCGCTTTTGAGTTTCTTTGAAATTGTTAATGCGTCTCCCCCCCCCCACACACACACATTTTCACAGTTTTCGGTTACCCTGCCACTATACAGCCAGGGACTTTATCAATAGTGTAATTCTTCTCATGCAGCGGATATTGCCTTATTTGAGAGAGGTGTATACCGCCACACTCCTCATATATAGTGCAAAGGCAAATAGCACAAAGTTACAGCTATCCTCTTTGATTGTCGTCTAAATAGGTTGATCAAACATTACTGGTGTTGATTTCAATCAATTCAGAACAAAAAACAGCTCGAAGTGCTTGATATTAACAGACAAAGAAAGAATCTTTTGACAAAGTGTATTGGGAGAACGAGTCACTTCTAGAAAACGAAGCGAAAATAAGGAAAGTCTTCTCTTTGCAATATTAGCAGCATTCTATCCATCTGTACATCGCAAGAAAAACTGATGTTTACAAACAACATTTCGAATATAATTATTGTAATTTATTCCAAATGGAGTAAAAATAAGGTTAACTGCAAAATGAATGAAGTTATATAAAATGAAAAATGATATATATGGATAGAAATGAATATGAATAATCGCCTGAATATGAATAATCGCCTGTTTTATAATGTTTTAACTTCTCATAAACAAAAATATCTATCTACCCTGTGTAAAATCATAAATAGAATTTCAAGATATCTATGACAAATTTATAACGTTACAGAACACTCAACACGCGCGCCACTGCGACTTCAAATCCACTTCATATTCGTCGGAGCTCTTGAGTGACACTTTACCATTAACCGCAGTCATTTACTCATGCTTTAATGGGTTTTCGCAAGATGTTACATGCCATGTCCCCCCTGATCGGTCAGCGCTAAGATCTTAATGTGCATCACTTCCCTCAACGCTGTAGTATGCATGCGGGAAGTGGGATGGTTGAAAAATAAAGCACGGGTATAAAGAGGAATGGAGAGGGGAGGCACAAGATTGGAAGACACGTTTAAAGAATCGAAGAGGTGAGGGACTGTTGAATGGGGTAAATTGAATAGTAGGAGGGGGACAGAGGGTAGGAAGTTGAAGCCAGAATAGATTCCATGATGAGGATTAAGATTGTACAGGTTGCGGGTCAAGTGTGAACGGTTAGTTTGATCGAAAACATGAGATTGATGATGGTGGTGGTGATGACGATAATGATGATGGTGATGATGATAAGGATGGTATTGGTGGTGATGATGATGATGATGATGATGGGTGGTGGTGGTGGTGATGATGATGATGGTGGTGGCCGGGGTGGTGGTGGTGATGATGATGATGGTGGGGGTGGTGGTTATGATGATGGTGGTGGTAATGGTGTTAATGATGATGGTGATGATGATGATGGGGATGGTGGTGATGATGATGGTGTTGATGATGATGGTGATGATGATGGTGTTGATGATGATGGTGATGATGGTGGTGGTAATGGTGTTGATGATGATGGTGATGATGATGATGGGGATGGTGGTGATGATGATGGTGTTGATGATGATGGTGATGATGATGGTGTTGATGATGATGGTGATGATGGTGGTGGTAATGGTGTTGATGATGGTGGGGATGGTGGCGGTGGTGTTGGTGATGATGATTATGGTGGTTGTGGTGATGATGACGGTGGTGGTAATGGTGTTGATGATGATGATGATGGGTGGTGGTGGTGATGATGATGGTGGTGGTAATGGTATTGATGATGATGGTGGGGGTGGGGGTGGTGGTGGTGGTGATGATGATAAGGATGGTATTGGTGATGGTGATGATGATGATAGGTGGTGGTGGTGGTGATGATGGTGGTGGTGGTGGTGGCCGGGGTGGTGGTGATGATGATGATGATGAGGGAGGGATATTAAGTTTAGGGACAAGGGATATGGCGGGAGGGGAAACGAACATGTCCGAGAGAGTAGGAGGGGTGGACGGAGTAGTCACTTAAAGGGACAATCTGTAACTAAATTTAATTCTAAATAAAAACTACAATTACAAAGATGATAGCATGGATATACAATAACCAAAGATAGAAAGCAATCTGTTACTTAAAGAAATAAAAAATCACTGTAGTGACTTTCTATCTTGCCCTTGAAGAAGAGGCGTTGCGTATAGGCCAACTCATAAAGACTATAATCTTGTCTGATGTGCATATTATCGTTGTGTACCCTCTACCTCAAAAAAGGCAGTGTGTCAAATGCATGTACGGTAATTTAAAAGCAGCATGATTTCATGAATGATAGTATGTTTACCGTTATTACAGTCGGTAAGAAAAGTCATTTAAATGCTATAAGGATCGCCCGGCTCAAGCCATTTTGCTTCAGTTTCTGCGTTGCATGCATGAAAATGCTCAACCCTCGCAGAATAACTACAAATTCAAAGTCATAGGCTACCGAAATACATTCCAATATTCCTGATTGCTTTTTAATTATGAATTATAATCATGATAATACGTCACAAGAGCTGAAACTAGCCCCTCTTTTTTCTAAACAATAATTATTCCTTTATAACATGTATAACTGTAAAACACTGGCCATGGGAATTGCTCCGTGCTACGAATGCCGATATCATTAATATTTGATTGGATCTAATCAACACAGAATAACCATCGGCCCCCTCGCCGCGGGGTAGAGGCGAGAAGGGGTATATGACAGACGAGTTTCATTACATGCGTCCTGATACAACTTTATTTATTCATGCATGGTATACAAGATGGAGACAGGGAGGGGATATCATTTTATCCGGGAAAATAATAAGGAGGAAATATTATTGTATCCGGGAATATATAATAAGCGCAACGAAACTGAATGAGATGTTGTTGTTTTGAAGAAATAATCAGGCAATTGTTTCAGTATTAAATTTCCAGTTTTCCTTTTTCAGATGAGTGGGAATAAAAAAATATCATTATAGCTGAATTATTTTGAGCTTTAACGAAGTTTTGATAATATTCATAATCATAATAATACAAATAATGATAATAATAATAATAATGATGATGATAATATATGATAAATGATGATGATAGTAATGATAATAATAGCAACAATAATAATAATGCTAATTATATTAATACTAAATGATGATAGTAACGATAATAATAACAACAACATCAATAATGATAATGATGATAATAATGATAATAGTGATTTTAATAATGACAATATGATAATGGTCATAATAAAGGAAATTGTCCGGACGGTGTACATAATTAAAATCTACTTCAATAGAGCACTTCATAGCACGCATGTACCATGGATACCTTGTTGGCTCGTTGGATCAATAAACATATTTTTTTCTTACCATTCTCTGATCAAATATCACTTTTAGTATTACCGCACATGGCATATTGACTGCTCGTTCAATTACACAAGTGTTATAATTTCATTCCACGCAATACTGAATTCGACCTTCTATTAATGAATACCTACAGTGGCGTTCCATAGTCATTTTCAAATATTACGACCCAGTCACATCTCCGCACCAGACTCCAAACCGACCGATGGTATGTCATTGGAAATTACGTAATAGAATTGATCGGGCTGTATCCGTTTACTTGGTGCGACTGCAGCAACAGAACACGCGATGGATCGATAAACATATTTTTTTCTTACCATTCTCTGATCAAATATCACTTTTAGTATTACCGCAAAGGGCATATTGACTGCTCGTTCAATTACACGAGTGTATAATTTCATTTCAAGCAATACTGAATTCGACCTTCTATTAATGAATACCTACAGTGGCATTCCATAGTCATTTTCAAATATTACGACCCAGTCACACATCCACACCAGACACTAAACCGACCGATGGTATATCATTGGAAATTACGTAATAGATTTGATCAGACTGTAGTCCGTTTACTTGGTGCGACTGCAGCAACAGAACACGTCACTTTCATTGCAAACCTACTCGCGGTGTATACAGATGAGGTTTTAATTGGATGAAAATTTTAACGTTAACATTTTTCCTTTGTCAACATGGTCAATACATAGCCCATGATAGTCGGGATTGATCAATAATAGTCTTTGTGCAGCTGTGGAATTAAATATGCTGTAATAAAATCGATCACCGGTCGAATGGAAGGTTATTATCAAATAGCAGACTTTATGCCCTTATGGCGGCATTAAACCTATTCGGAACTTATCCATCCCGTGAATATGCCGAATTTACTAATGTGATAATAAGTCAACTGCAAAGCGATACTCTGATAGAAAATAGAAATCGTCATACTTCGTTTACCATCTTTATCAATTGCATTTTTATTATAAGAACATATATATGGCATATTCTCTACACAGAAATCAAAATAAATAATATATCATGATAAAGCGTAAACCCTTATCAGGTTTTTAGAAAAGAAAGAGAATACTGCAAGATATTAGGATATTCTATTCCTCATGACGGAATCCTCTCGACTTTTTTTATCCCGATATCCTTTATACTCTACTCTTGTATTGCTAGGTTTTTCATTTCGTCTATGACCTTTGTATTGTATGACGATGCGACGTCAATACCATTATTGATATCATTGATGTTTTATGTATTCGTAATCATAGCGCAATCTGTGTATCTTAATGTGTAACTTTCGTAAAAAGGAATATAATAAAATAATGAGTGATGCATTTATCATCAGTTATTCAATGAGCGAAAAATATTTAGGAAATGCATGCTGGACACATGTATAATTTGTGTAAAGTACACTAAAACAAAGCAAACAAAGCGAGCGAGGAAAAACTTCACGTATTCAAATAAATTACAGATGTTCTAGATTTGGCGATGATTTATTTGAAAATATCCTCTCCATTATGATAGATTATTGGATTAAAACTCCAATTACCCTAAATAGAATGAAAATTATAGAATTTTGAAGTTTGGCATTATTTTCAGAATTTATTTTGCGTTGTTGAGCTGATGATGTCATAATTAGTAGGCCTATACCATTTTTTTTTCTTGTGGATTTTGGAGGAAACTAAACAGGATAGATTCTGTACTTTTGAAAGAAACAAAAACACATTCATTACTTTTGTAAAAAAAAAAGTTCTTGCAAGTGCAAATTCACTGTAACGAACTTCCTTTATCTTGATCATCATGGTAAAAAAATACAGACAAGGCTACTGAAAGGACTCTTGAAAATACAGGTGAAATTGTATTTTTCGGTGTCTTGCTTCTGTCGCTCCAATCAAGTGTGTGTTGTCGGGAATGTAGAAGGAAATGCCATCGATTTCGATCTCTCGATTCGATGAGATGAACTTCCTCAATTTATTATGATTTCTTTTTCTCCAATGTAAGCATGTATTGATCTGTTTGTTCCTGTGTATCTTGTTATTATAATATCTTCTCTCTCTATCTCTCTCCTCTCTTTCTCCCTCTCCGTCTCGCTATCTGTACTGTATTTTTGCCCATCTTTCTTTCTCCATATCTTCATATCCCCACTCTCCTACTCTCTCTCTCCCACTATCTCATCCTATCTCTTAGACTCTTTCTATATAACAATGATTCTCATCCTTGTTATAATTTACTGGAGTCTGTGTACACGCCTTTCTACTTTGTCCGAATCACAAAAACAATATGGATAATCGTAACATTTTAACGGAAAAAGTTTTGAGTAAAGTAACTTTGCAAAAGTTGATTTCGTTTACATAATGCCAAAAATATGTGTAAAAAGTGCAATAAATTTCCTCAACTCATGTTATATAATGCAAAACTGTTTTTAAAAGTTAACAGGCGACACTCTTTTTTTTTGCAGGATAAACTTTTTCCATTCCGAATTAAACCATTTAAAAAAATAACTCACACTTTCAGAAGATGTTTAAACAACCTATAAATTGTTTCAAATATGAACCTACTATAGGTGTTGGTTAAAACAAAATTGCTTGTAAAGTGAATTAGGATTTTTAACCAACATTAGCTCGATTTACATTTGGTTAGTTTTTTTTACAAACTTTTAAGTTGGCTAAAAATAAATTATGGGAGTGTATGTCTTGGATAATTGATGATATTGCATAAAATGTGTATAAACTAAGTCACGCATGAATTAGACAGATTTCACTCTTACAGTAAGTCAATAAGTATAATGCTTCTACCAAATCATAAAACATTTTCGTTTAAAAGTTATGCCATCTTTTGATTTAGAGGGAACTTAAATACATTTTATGTTCTGTTTATTTTCCATTGCTCGTCAGAATGGCAAATCCATTCCTTAGATTGCGTGACACATAAATTACAATGACTGAAATTTAACCGAGGATTAATTAGTGTCCAGACGAATTAGGGCCCGTGTATATAAACATCAGCATTAACCATCGGCTATTAAGCTCAGTCCCGGTGTATAGTCAAATTCAATTAATTGTACGACCAAAATGTATTCTCGTGGAGGCACTAACAGCTGTACGTTTTAATCGAGTCACTTTCATTTAGTCTTATACGCAGTAAAAACGCTGTTTTTTTTATACAACATCAAAATGATGTTGATTGGAATTAAGTTTATGCAGTATGCAAATGAATATCATTCATGAAATTGCAATCAAGAATTACTGAGAAATCTATTTGTCTTACTATAGTTAATACATTTGTAAAATCGCAAATTTTAGGATCAGAACATTAGTAAGAGAGATAGAGTGAATTTAAATTTGACATTGATTTGATCTGAAAGGATAAAGGAACTAGCGAAACAACAAAGATAAATAAGAAAATAATGCTCCATTCGTGGAGTGGTATGGTATACAAAGTGTATACTTATACGATTTCAAAATATTCATACGTATGGGTTGAGCCTGCAGTGCCACCACATCTCTGTCTCTTTTGATTAAAAAATGCTATGGATATAAATATCATAATGTTTGTGCCTTTAATCGAAATCGAAAGCCCGGTTGCCTTATAATTCAACCCTGCATGAATTTAAGCAGTGGGATGAATCAAGAGTGACAAGTTCTTATAAACACTTGGCCACATTGATCACGTTGATTTAATGGCGCTTATATCCCGAAACATATACATGTAATCGCTCTATGTTCCTTTCTGATAAATCAAATTTATTAGAAAGATAGTGTTTTGTGTGTATTGTGGCAGCGAGGATGGGGCCTGGGCTGGGATGGAGAAGGTTGAACATTTTAATTTCAATTAAAATTCATACTTAAAAGAAATACAAATAAAAAAAAATGGTGTCTCTAGCGAAAAAATACACTCGTATGTGATAATACACTTTCTTTAGTCATGTTAGTTAAGGCAAATGACTAGTTATCTATTTTCATTGAAAAGATATTTTTTTGGTGTTCTCCTAAGTTACACACACAACGCACACGCGAATTACGCACACGAACACCCACCCACATACACCCCGCTCACATCGAAACACATTACTCTCTCTCTCTCTCTGTCTCTTCTCTTATACAAATTTCTCTCTTTGCTTACTTACCATGCTTACTCCTTCCATTCTTCCCCATTTCCTTCTGTTTTTTCCATCGCATAATTGTTCTCATACTCTCTTCTCTATCACATATTCTCTCTCTCTCTCTCTTCTCATTCTACCTACACATCCTCTTCTTGGGCCGCGGAACGGTTTTGAAAGTGGGGGCTGAGCCAAGGGGGGCAAGCCAGAAATGGGGGAGGGGACGAGCCAAAAGTGTTGGGGCTGGTCATGTACAACATCACAGGTGGTCATTTTTTTTTACATTTGTGTTCACGTTCATTGAAAGAAGTGGGGGCTGACCCCATTCCCTCTAGTTCCGCCGGCCCTCAAACATAGACATTTCTATATCAGTCTTACTGGTTCTTTCCTCTTCCTTTTTGGTAACATAATCGTTGGTTTTGAACAACGTACCAATCTTAAGAATCAAGCATATTGTATTTTGTAACAAATTGGTATTTGATGAAATATAGACGAACACAAACCATTTCTATAAATACAAATTCTTCCATAGGGGAAAAAAGAGACGAAAATCTTAAAAGGAATCCACCATTTCCTTCATCAAAATGGTTTTCACAAACACTTGACAGATTACAATCGCTTTCTAGTTCCAATAAATTTGGGTAGCACGATTGGGGATGCATATATCCTGAGTAATTTATCCCCACGAGCCCGACGAGCTTTCGAAATCCATTGCCCTTCTCAGAAATCTAACGCAAAAAACATATCTTATTGCATTTTGACCACGATATTTGCTCGAAGATATTGAATGTTTTCCAGAAATAAACATAGAATACGTCACGCCAATATGAAAAATATATAAGATGCATTTTTCTTGATAAAACTTTAATGTGAACAATGCGGAGACGATATGGAATCAGAAAAGGAGAAGAAAGATATGAATTTTTATTTTTCAAGTGTTATTGTTATTGAATTGAAGTTGTTATACCGTTTTGTAACTTATTGGCGTACAGATGGGGGACTGCCCCCCCCCCCAAAAAAAAAAAATCACGGCCAATAAAAAGGCGAAAAGGGAAAGAAAGAGAAAGGAAAAGGGGTTAAATTTATCAATATTATGTCAAAATCTATCATTAGATATTGCATTGAAAGGGTACAAATTTTGGCTCGCTTGCTCTCAGCTTCTTAGAAATATTGCCCAATTTGCCACTTCTGACCCCCTCAAATTTTCTGGCTCAATACTCTACTGTTGTAACTGTGTAAGGAAAGGAATAAAGATAATATTTTCTCTTTTTTTAATCATGGTATTTCTACGTTTCCATGTATCTAGATCTTTTAGTCATTTTACTCATCTACCATCATTCTTTCTCCCATGCTTCTTGTTTTGGTGTGCATTTTTAAAGATATTTTTCTGACTGACAGACTTTTTTTTCTTCATATCCTTAATACGCCCTGGTAGTCAGCTATCATCATCGAAATGAATTCATAGACATAGACGGGTGTTGATTAAAACTATATCATCTGTTCATATTTCGGGTAATTATCTTCTTCTTAAGAATAGCTTGGTTTGAATACCCATAGTTATATATTTATGATTATGTAATAAAGACATTC
Source organism: Lytechinus pictus (assembly GCF_037042905.1). Lineage (NCBI taxonomy): Eukaryota > Metazoa > Echinodermata > Echinoidea > Temnopleuroida > Toxopneustidae > Lytechinus > Lytechinus pictus. The sequence goes on along the minus strand of NC_087255.1, from coordinate 18,810,373 downwards.
AAATAAACAATAGATTTTTATGAAGGTCGATAATGATCTTAAATTGTATATATATATATATATATATATATATATATATATATATTATAAAGATTTCTACAAATTTCAATATGAGCAGACACTTAAATTACCAAAAAAAATTCCAACAGTTTCAGATCTACTTTGGATATCGATGGCAAATCCATTGCCCGATTTATCATCAGATCTGATGATACTACCTCAGGTTCTGGGACTCGATGTTAAGATCTATAATATAGATCTTCTACATAGAACAAAGAACTAATTCTCCCAACGTGACATGTGATCGGACGAAAGTTGCTCGTTCGACCTTTAATCGGTAGACACTTGCTACCTGAATCTGCCCCAACAAGACGTAAATTAACATTATTTTCTTCACATAATCATTATCGTTTGCACAGCAATGTCTTTCTCACAATTTGGTTATTGCAAATTCTGTCGTCCGAGCAAATTGAATACAATTCGCGACTTTATGATTAACAGTGGGAGTAATCGATGGGAGTAAATTTTCAGTACGGAATTATGTTGAGGTTCGAGAACACATGAGACAAGGAGACAACCAAACTTAAATAGAACCCCAAGGCGGGGGGAATTGTCAAAATCTTAGTTATTGTTTTGGCATTTAATATCATAAGCCTATACAGTTAGGGACGCACCATTAGCACCATTAGATTCCGGGAGGGGGGGGGGCTGGAAGTTTGGGTCGATGCAAATTTTGTTTTCCATTCTTCTTTGAGCAATTTTTTTCCTTACTCCATTGAGACAAGTTTTGTTTTCGTTTTTCAGATGATTTCTCAGTGGACAAAGTGTTTTTTTACTCTGATGGTGAGTCTTTTTTTTTTTTGCTCATACAGCAAGTCAAGTCTTTTTTTTTTTTTTTTTGGGTGGGGACTTCCAGCCCCCCCCCCCCCTGGATATCTAATGGAGCGTCCATTACTGTACTTTGTTGGTTATGTGTTTATGTGTGTGTGTATGTGCGGGTGTGTGAGGGCTGTAGATTGGGGTGTGTGAGGGTGCAGATTAGAGTGTGTGTATGCTGTAGAGAATAAAAGCAATCCCGGTTAAGGGCGTGTAGGTGGGGGTAATTTTGCGTGTCTAAATTGATGAGATTAGAGGGCGTGGTTCATTTCACTTTTACATTATGCATGCTTTTACAAGTCGTCAAAATTAAGAGTGATGGCTTGCTTTAAACTCGCCTTCGCTGAGCTCCTCCCAGCCAGCCACTGCATGCATGCATGGAAGGGCTGTGAGATAACAGCAAACACCATGGATTTGTATAGCTGTCAAGTACACCATAGCTGCTAGCAGAAGGCGGCGAGGTTCGCCAGGAGAGTTAAACAACGTTTCCATTACCGCGTTGACACGCGCGTGAATGTCGAATCAATGTCATGAAGCCATTATGGCTCAGCACATTATCATGTCAAAAGAAACGTTAAGGTGACAGTTATATTCATCAACTAATATTATAATAGTACTGATGATAGATGTATGGTTTAGATGGCACGTCATAGGGAGTTATGCCGCAGCTTGCATTGTTTAGAATGGTTTTATTTGTTTTTGGTACATTTTAGCAGCCTCGGATGATAATCGTCGTAGGACGCAGTGCGTCTCGATGGATAGTCAATCAGGCCGTCTGTGCTAGTCTGATGTCTAGGCAGCATCTTATTTCGCTTTAAAACGTTTTGAGATATTAACTTAAACATAATCCAATATCATTCTAATGTAGTAATCATATTATGATCTTACTGTCGTGGGTAATCTAACAATCATTCTTGTAAACTTTAATCAAAGTGGGTTTTCAGTTTCACTCATCCCATCCCTTCCAGTCTATCCGGTTCCCTCTATGCTCTTCTAAGCAGGTACGTCAAGTATCGATATGGGCCACTGACCAAGGGCTGTCCTACTTTCTTCCAAGTGACCTTATAGTATTACATGACTATGTTGTAAGAGATGACAGTGAGATGCTTTCTTACTACAGTTTTCCTTCAACTGCACTGGGATAGCGGGGTTACTTCTTGGAGTGGGGTCGACGTTATCACAGCTGGTAAATGTCGTCGACTGTAACAATTGATCGGGAAAGTTTTGGAGATGGGATGGTTTTTCGAGAATGCTATGCTGTACCTAAGGGACACCACATTGCCACTGTGTGTCTACTGTCTGTCCCAAAGTTGTCTGGAATATAGCTTGGCTATAACGATAACGGTGTGTGGAAGAGCCGTGGTGTAGCGGTTCTGACTCTCGCCTTGTAAACAGAGGGTCGTGTGTTCGAATCCCACCGCGGTCTGGCGTCCTTTGGCAAGGCGTTAATCCACACTTTGCCACTCTCGACCCAGGTGCTAAATGGGTACCCGGTAGGATGTGAAAGTCATTGTAGCTTGTCCGTGGTAACAACATTTCCATTCACCTGCATATTACTTGATGCCAAGAAAATACCTTTCTTTGGGAAATCATCTTTCACCAAGTCGGATTTGATTGCGAACCATCCTAAAATTCTCCTGAAACATCTCCATCCATCATTCTTTAGAGCTTTCATTTTCCGCGAGATTCTTCCACCCGAATTGATCAGTAAAATTTCTCTCAATTTTATCAATCGATAAAATTGCGACAATTTATTACACCTGAATGGACTGATTGACAGCGTCTGTCCTCCCGTTTATCGATGACGTGTGAATGGATTGATTATTTCGAAGTAGTAAGGGGTGAATGCAGAAGTGTTAGTATGGATGTTTGATTAAAAGCGGAAGTTTTTTCCTACTTAAATATTGACTGAAATAATAGAACAATTCTTCATCCTTTTCTCTATTTCCAAATGGAGCTTTGATGATTTTACAATGTTTGTATCTTGTTGATGCCAGGTAAAGAGTCCTTTAAAAATATTACTGGCATATAAAGAAATTGACTTCCTTTTTTTCACCTTTTTAGGGGGCCGGGGACTTATACGTTGATTAATTTGTCAGATATCCGATTACTGTTCTCAAACACTGATAATGTCACAAAGAATAAGTATTTAATTTTAACATCAAAGGACATTAGATGCTTCATGACATGCCTGTTGTGTGTTAAAAAGTAAAGATAGCAGGCCTACTGATAAAAAAAATCTTCTGTAAAATCCAAGAAGATGTATTTTTACGAATGATTATGATCTCGCCATATTCTCTTGACAAAATGATAAATAGATACTAAGCAAAAATAAAGCACATGATGTCGAGAATATGGTACTTCGGCGCGCATTTATTTAAGCATTAAACATTTTAGATATTCTTCCTATTTCATTCTTATAATCAATAGTATATAATGCATGTTTATGACTGTTTCAACTGTTCGATAGGGTTCTCAATAGATTTCTTGCAAAAGAAATGGGAATAGATAATAATCTGACTAGAAGATCCATGAAATAAAGGTAGGCGTGTGAAACAAAACAAAGTTCCTCCAAAAGGGGGATCACAGCTCGGGGAAACTTTGATTTAAGCAAGGCCTACATTATTCTCAATTCCCATTTCTTTCGCAGCATATTTTCAAAAGAGTTGATAAGGTTACGTAAACAACATTATGCAGAGACATTTTAAAGAGCAACATTGTACCTACAAATAAGTGACCGGCGCACTCTACTCACATGAAAATGCTATACCTTGCCCGGAAACCCTCGCGCTCGATCGGTGGGAAGTCTCAGCTGGGATTGCGGATGTGTGAAAATAATTGGATCAGAGAGGATTGAAAGGGTGAGGATGATAACAAAGAAGAGATTGGAGAAGATAATTAGGGTGAAGATAGCTTGACTTCGTGATTTAGTGGCTGGGTAAGATGCCAACGGTCTCCTGCGTTTAAAAAAAATATTGTTCACAATAATACTTTTTTCATGCATAAAATTCGAATGTGCATGGGAGGTGATTTTTGGCGGCTTGCATGAAAATTAAGACGAAAAATTATGTAAATAGCACCTGAATGAGCTGAGAAAATTTAGGTGGTTTTCGGAAACGAAGTCTGGAAGATAGAAATACTTAGGTGTAGATGGAAAAGAGGATGAGGTCAACGATTGCGACGTAGAGTTAGATTCGGGTGAGGCAGTGGTGAAAGTCATTCTTGAGGCATTTGAGGTGCAGGAAGGTGGGGGCGGGCCGGGTTTGGTAGGAATGGGGGCAAAGAATGTGAATATCAATAGAGCGAGGGAAATAAATGGATAGTAGATCCGTGGAGCATGCAAGAGTAAGGGTAAGGATGTGATCGCCCAAGAGCCGATGTAAAGGCAGAGATTGTGGTGGTATGCAGGAATCATTGATGGGATGGATGAGTAAGCCATCTTGGAGCTGAGGAAGGAGGAGAGAAAAAGAATGTGGATATAAGAACATAGAAGAAGAAAGAAACGCAGACTCAGGCTGGGCGAATGTCAGGAGTAGGTGTAGAATGGGAGGAGGATCGTAATGATGATCGTGGTGATGGAGTCAGTTTCGTTTGTTTGACTGTGGTAAACGATACGAAGATACTTTCTATCAAAGATGTATTACGTACTAAGCATTCCAGATTTCCACTGATCTCCTTACCTGCTCTCTTCTAATCAATACTCGTACTGTCTCAATTCGTCTAATAATGCTAAATAAAAGTTGACATTGGGAGAAAAAGAGGACATATTAATCCAATAATTTTGACAGAGGTCGATGTAATGTTGCTATTGAACAGTGATGCATTTCCGCCATTTTACATCATGGACTTCATTGTCTTTAGGGGAAACAGAGCATATACAGTCTGGCGACATTGTTCCCCTGCCCCCTCCCCTCCCCCTCTCTCTCCCTCTGTCTCCCCTTCTCTCTATCTTTCTCCATATTCTTGCAGTTTTCATGTTATGACCTTGCACAGGTATATATAACATACCAAATTAGCGGTGCAACACGGTTATAAATAAAACATCTCAATTAATCATGCTGTACTGGAGGTATACGGTCCAGTTGCATTTTTATGTAATCTAGCTAATGGTACAAAGTCTTTTCATAGTCCAGAAAAGGTAGGCCTATATATGTATTTTTCTTTAGCGGTATGACGTTTTCACAGATACCATATGGTTGAGAAAATAACAATTCAAGGTTAGAAGTATATGATTTATTGCAGTTATATAAATGCTCCCCTTCTTCAACCATGTGCGCATTTGAAGTGGATATAATGCTTCGTGTGTTTTATTTTCTTCCATTCTATATATTCTAGATTTCTTATATGCATGTTACTTCATATTATTTTCATCCCTTTAAACTGGTTGTATGTGGTGATTGTAAAACTTCATATTTCTATATCGTCATTTAATTCTTTTGATTTGACATACCATCCACGTACATGACGTATGCACTATTACTTTACGTTCGACTGTACTGTCAGTCATTTTCATATTGTTTTCTTTCTTTTAAGGACCGGAGAACTTCTGAATGATATTTCATAAATAGTTTAAACCACAAATTCTGTATTTTTTTCGAATCATAACACAATAAAACACGTAATATATCGTAATGATCGCCGTTATAATAAACTATACTCGATCATATCTAAAAGATGGGTTCTCATATATTTGATCATAAACCAATTTGTATGATAATTTTGGATCTAAATAATAAATGATACATCTAAAGAATTCTAAACAGTGATGGGATTTCATAAACATGAATCAGAGTCTGTCTGATTTATTTATAAATATAAATCATCAAAAGGGTTGCTCAGATACCATAATATCTTATCAACTTACAAGTAAATAGCTATATGCTATGCCTTATACCTCGGTCACATTTGCTCTACGGCGGCCGTATTGGCCAGTCGAAAACAGCCGTTCTAACATTTTTTGTACCAGCTACATATAGGTGGTTTGAATAAAAATGCATAAACGGCTGTTTTCGACTCGCCGTACGGCGGCCGTAGAGCAAATGTGACCGGGGTATTAATGCCCCTGAGAGATTGATGAATCATCGGATAAAAAGTTATCTCGGTCGATTCGGTTTATCACTATCAAGTGGCGGAACCAGGATTTCCTTTAGAGGGACTTTTGAAATGATGAGTCAAAACACCCCCAAAAGTCCTTAAAAGTAGAGTGGGGGGGGGGATGCCCTCTTTGCTCCTGGACTGTAATGGAGGGAGATGACACAGCGAAAGTGTTCTAATCGACAGTCGAGGAGAACAAAAATAAACCAAACTTGGGGCCCAAAGAGGGCAAGGGGTGAGGGAGAGAGAGAGAGAGAGAAAATCGTATCATTCCTGCTCGCTCGTTTCGGTCGCTTAAATACCGTTTGCATTTGTGTTGCTCTAACTCAATCCAATGAAATTGACTGATATTTAAAAAAAAAACCAGTATATTTTTAGTAATATATTCGTTGTTTAGTAATATATTCGTTGTCTTGGCAAGTCCCTCCGTTCAGATAATTTTATCTTCAATATTTGTTATGAAATGTTATAGAACTGTATGTATTATTTTGAACATGTATTTACACTTTACTTTGATTATATCTTTTGTTTGAACGGAAATAAATGAATAAATCTATAAAAAAAAAATCTACTAAGAAAGCACGTTGCATTATACCCTATCAAGTATTGCAGGCTCTACATGCGTAGGCCTACAGGTGGGGGCTGGTGGCCATAGACCCCTAAAAAAATTTCGACCAAGAAATAGGGGGAAAGGGAAAGGGGTGAAGTATGATTTTCTTAATTATAATATCAAAATCTATCACAAAATACACATTTTGTATTAAAAAAAGAAGAAAAAATCGCTCAATCGCTTCACTCGATCGCATTAGCTTTATATAAATATTGTGCCCCATTCACCGTTTCTGGCCCCCTCAAAACTTTGCGGCTTATTACGCTACTGATAGCAGCCATGGAATCGATTTATACAGCGTTCGATGGATTTTGATTAATAAATACATTAAAAATGAGCAAGATCGCATATCTTACTCGAAACATCCAGAATTTGGCTTCGGGACTATTGCATTATCACTGAGCTAGATTTCGTTTAGAAATAATGGAGATGTATTTTAGAATTGCTTGTTTCGAACGAGGAAAATGTTTTTTTTTTATGATGTCAGAGAATACTGAAATAATGATTTGCAACATGAGGAAATGAGATCGACGGTTAATCATATTGATAGACAGAAACGTCTCGCTCCATAATGGATAAGCTAAAATTGACATTATGTTAACCTCAATAATTATGCATACTTTCACTACCATGTATACACTAGCGCAAAATAAATGCGTATACGTCAAGGGAATGAGAGTTATTAGATAGACTCTGGTTAATCATTTGCCGAACGATATTGCTATGTCAGTTTCAATCATGACTCCAATTAATCATAAACTAGAAACGAGAGCAACGTCCAATCAAAACTGCAGACAGATATCTTTGGAGAAGGATTCATATACTTTCACAGCGAGAACAACAATTCAAAAAGTGCTATAAATCGTATCATGATATTCTTTGCTTTGCAAAGCTGATGTGGCTTCTGCGTTCGCAATTAACTTCTGCAAACTGGATCAGTGTACTTTCTAGCAGCATTTTTATTGTAATGACATTTGGAAATTTGGAACTTTTTAGTAAAGGTAAGCCCGGTTGCAATAGCTCGTGATAATATTACGGTGATATCCTGATATAATTATAGTAACTGAATATTGCTGTCTTGTCATAGAGGTGGATGTTATTCTGCATTTATCATGTTTCCTTGACTTAAACGTATTATTGCTGAATTTCTGTTAAACAAACATTATTAGAGAACTAAAGCGTTGTTCATACCCTGCTGGAAGCAACACAGTGTCTCACAGCGTGTTCACATAGAGGATTGTGTGAAAATATTATTCATACTGATAAAATACTCAAATTCAACAGTGTGAAGATATTTTCACACTGTGGACACCTCGACAGTGTGACGGTTCACAGCGTGTTCACATGGTCGACTATGTGAATATGTGATCCTCACTGTTGAAATGCTCAAATGTAACAGTGTGAAGGTGATTACACATTGTGCCCCACACTGTGAAAAAACTGTGGCACACACACTGTGGGACACCGTGTGTTTTCCAGTACGATTGAGATAAAACACACTTAGGACATCATCTCGTAGTCTTCAGATTAATATAGATTTAACATTTATGAAAATCATTCAAATCATCATTAATATTTAAATTCACTTGAATATTTGCTCTTTACAGTGTATACAATATTTTCAGCCTACTATACTGTTATCCCGGGAAATAAGTTATTGTAACCTCGCTCTCTGCAGTCTTATGCTTTGCAATCGCTCAACATTGCTCTGCAAACAATTGAAAGAAAACGTGGACATATTTTTTACATGCGTGACGTCACAATCTAAAGAAGATGTGAACTCCCCTGTAGCTTTAGATATTAAGGCATAGCGATGTCTTGTCTTTCTGTTTTTCGGCAATCCTACTTCCGCTCCTGAAAGTATACACCATTTTGTATCCTGAAGGAAGCCCTGCTTGGTGTATAGCTCTCAAGGCAGATCTTCTCTCTCGGGTTCCATTTAATCATCAAAGCAAAGCTAGTCCAAGTATTGACCGATTGTGGAAAGGGGAGCGTCGTTGAATAAACTTATTCGCATCAATTCACACGTTCCCATTTCCCCTCGCAAAATTAGCGTCAATTTTCACCTTATTGTTTTGTTCTCTTTTGGTTCTCCTTTTTCTTTCATGCACTTTCTTTCTTTCTATCTATCTTTCTCTCTCACTCCTTCCCGTACCTTACCCCAAACTTGCCCTTTCAGCTACATTTTTCTTCCCTCCATATCCCCTCTCTCTCACCTCAACTCAAACTTAAATTTTCACTTTCCTTTCCATCCCTTTCTCCTCCATCCCCTCCTCTCTCTCCCTGTCTCTTTCCTTCCCGTACCTTACCCCAAACTTGCCTTTTCAACTACATTTTCTCCCCTTCTCTTCCCCTCCATATCCTCTCTCTCCTCTCCCTCCTCTCTCTTTACCTCTCCCTTCCTCACCTTAACTCAAACTCACATTTTCTTTTTCTTTTCTCTTCTTTCTCCTATATCTCCCTCGATCCCTACTCCTCTCCCGTCTCTCTCTCTTTCTCTCCCCCTCTATCCCTTAATCCTTGCAGGTTCCATGTTTCAAGGATAGAGTGGGGCAAATCGATAGGAAGGAGCCCCAGAGGGCGGACCCTGGCAAGGATAACCAGTTTCTTCTAGTCCCATCCTCACACTGGTCTTTACATCTATACCATCGACGAGTTCAGAAGGAAAAATGACAGTCTAAACGCCCCAGTGAAATCGGAGTTTTCTTATAATTATAATCAAGCAAACGTTTGTACTGATTTCAAGTTTGAGTTCTTACGAAGGAATTGAAAAGAACACTCAATCAGCAAGCAAAACACAAACGCGTTCAAACTCGTGATATTATTATCAACGCGAGTTGCGCCCATTTATTTTGAACCGTGCGATATAACAGCCATGATACTTCATTCAATCCGGATATTGGTCACGATGATTTAGGGATGAAACTTTATTCAAAATAGAGGTCATTGAGCTCGTCCTTTATGCCACGATAGACCGAATTGTGGTTCTGCCTTCAAGATATAGCCTCGACTGAACGGAAGCTTTCAAATATCAAAATACAATAACTTAATAACTCGTTTGTTATATTATGTTACCCTAATTTTCAATGTGAGGAGCAAAACATTCGAAAACCCGTGGAAAATAGAGCACAATGTCTAAACAATCTTGTTGGCAGACAAACTCGTGAATCGATATCGATGAAAAAACACTGAACGCTTTGCATTTTGCCGCGCTTAGCCTGGAGGCTTCTGAACATCAGGTTCATCGAATTCCGCAGATGACCCAGCTAAGGCTTGCTATCGATTTACCAGAATTCTTTCTTCGTGATCGTCGACTTAAAAGCGGGCACGTACGGCGCGAAGCTCGCACAAATCGACACGGGGTTAGCCACGAGAAGTGGACTTGTCTGAAGATTTAAAAGAGAGGCGTGGATATGATGCCTAGCGAGTTTCTGGATCATTTTTGCCATAATAATTATCACCGTCGATTGTCGCCTGGAACACAGACTTTCGCTCCTTCAGTAAATCGTCTTACATTCTCTTGACTTGAATTTAATAACATTGTGATCCGCAATAACACTGGATCAATGAAACCTTTTGCGTGCATTGAAATATTGACCCAATCCAATTCATTATGCTTGGGCTTCTATTTGCCAAATGCAAATAAAACGACACGCAATCACGACCAGGAATGGCATTTTTTCCCCGAATGTGGCATGGAATTATAATCTTCTCAAATAAAAGCATTTGAAATGACAACGTCTACCTTTGCCTGAATGTTAATTTCATTGGAATATGAAACGCACAATCACTTTTGAAATACTTGCAAAATATCATGGCGGTCTTGGTCGAAGCGAGCTTTCTACCAGCGCTGGTGTTTTACAAAATGAAACTTTGACTTGAAGTTCTCTCAAAATTTTTACTTCGATGTGGTATTTTGTGTTTATCATCGACCCATTAGCTACATCTTCAGAGGATCATTAATAGCTTCCTTTCAACTCATCGAATCCTGTAATTTGTACAGAGATAAAGACTAAAATCGGTACCTACGTCCTTACTATAAACATCGAGGAAGGGAAAACTTTCATGAACTTAATTTCTATTTGCACTTGTCAGCCGCAAGCACCTTGCAGACGATTTGATCGAAAGGTATCGGGGAACCCTGTGTGAATATCGATGATGCAATTACGGAAAGTGTTTTCGCGGGCTATCGCGGCTGGGATGACATTAATGTGATTACGACACAATATAAACCCGGATTTTGTGCAAATAAACCAGTTACTTCGACACTCCACCGTCGAATAACTCAATCCTGTACGTCACCGTGTCGTGTATGTTGCTAACACATGAAGGAGATGGGCCGATAAAATTTGAGTGAATCAGATTTGAATCGCCGACAGCAGAGAATTGATGAAAGAAGACCCTGTGGGTAAAAGCACTCTACTATACTTTCAGTCTGTTTGAATTACATGCATCCCCGCAAAAGTTATTTTGTCAAACTTTCCAACAAGCGTCTGACGTCGTAAGATGGAAAAGGGAATGTAAATTGCAACGATCTACTCATAAAATAGAATGAAAATTTCTCAGTCAGTTACATCGTTCAACTATTATCATCTTGTAACAAAAATAAACATTTATGAAATGGATTGTTTGTCGGATGTGGATATACACCAAAATAACCTATAGTATACATTCCTGTATTTCTTCAGCGACGCTTATCCGGTTAAAAAAGGCGGGAGGAAAGTCATTTAAAAACTATGCCTGTTGTCTGTCTTAACACGAGTGCCTACTCCACAAGCGACCCTCCCGACATGACGACGTCGGCCTCATACAACGCCTCGGTGTACGATAGCGCAACGCCCACCACGCAGGGGATATCAGACCCCGGCGATCCCCTGGTCTATATCCTAGCTGTCCTGTCTTTCTACGTCTTGTCCATCACGCTCTTAATGGCCAAATCCATTCATGGAGGACGCGAGGAGAAAAACTACGACGACTACCTCCAGAATTTTATCAAGCGAGACGGAGGACGCAATGGCGGGTATAGCTTGAGCGCGTTCACGACCAAATCTGCAAAGCCTAAGACACCGCGACCGCCGAAGACGCCAACGCCGACAGTAACGGTTGCGTCGCCGCCGCCGTCGACGGCACAACCGGTGAGGACTGCGTTAAAACAGCCGCACAGCGGTACAAGACCGAAGACGAAAGAGGGTGTGCGTCTTATAGAACCAGACGAGGTCGAGAGAATAAAGGCTTTAAGTAAAAAGGACAAGAAGAAGATAAGACACTCTCAAAGGAACTTGGAACCGGTTTTGATGACATCTGTTTGATCATGTTTGAATATGAATTGTTGTCATGATTGTGTATTTTAAGTGGAAGTTGGTTTCCAGTTTGTAAATGCATTATCTGCAATTACTTTTGCTTATTTCGCTTCCTGCTACCTCTTTCGATATGCTATTTTAGCATTTGTTCAAATTTAAATTTTTATTTAATGCAAATTGCAATATAAAAAATATACGTTGCATATTATATGATATACAAAATAATACAAATTGATATTCAAACATTATATTTTCCAATGTAAACATAAAAAATATTTTGAAGAGCAAATTATCAAGTTATCATTGTTCCCATAATGTTTTAAAAACGCAAAATTTGTCATTGATGGAATCCTTGATGGATAATAAAGGAGGAAAATGAACCCATTCCGAAAGCCCGTGTAAGATTTATATCAATTTCATGAATCGGTTATTTGTGTATAAGAACATTATCCTTTACGTTTTTAAATCACACCGATTAGAAGGCTCATTTTGAACCACGATTTGACCATTCCATCGTTTACGTGAAACAAGAAAGAGTAAACTGTTCTGAAATCAAGACAATATGTTTAGTGTTCGTTTTTCTGTAAAAATCAATTAAATTCGTATAGTGGTTTCCAGTTCAAACAAAATAAGCATGATTACGTATAGATACATCATCGTTTCTTTTAGATAATGATTATTTCTCTCTTGTCTCCTCTCCCCCCCCCCCCCCCTCTTCTTTTTTTGAAACTCTTAAAAATGAACAATTATTGTCTACGTAAATTGAAAAAGAAATTAAAAAAAATTGTGTGTGTTAATTTTGTCAGACTATTTTCGCATGCCAGATTAAATTGTTGGCATTTAAAAGATAAAGACAAACCTCTAACTTAAATCATGTCAGTCAAGTAGCTTGTGACTGCTTGGTTTGACAACGCTTAATTATTCTCATTCCTCGTATAGGACTTTGTCTTCAGAAAAGCATTTCCAATAACTATGGGGAATGAGAGATTATCTGCAAACTTCGTTTTAATGTTTAAATGCAGGGCTTCGGGACGACGTCATTATTGTGGGACCTTGAGAAGAAGAAAAAAAATCGCTAATTTTTATTCGAAAATGTCAAGCTAACGAAATTTTGTTCATCTCCCAGCGGCAAACGTACTCTGTGGATGTTTGTTAAAAGCTTTAATGTTATTTTTTGCGCTGGATTACCCCGACTCCTCTCAAATTCAATAATCAGCCATCCCCTAAAATGTCAACGCTTTGGGGCAAAATATCAATATTCACGCAAAACAAACAAACATGGGGAATGCTTAAATGTCATGAAAACACATATGAGGAATGCATTTGAAATAACCACATTTTGGAAAATCGCAGTGCTTAATCCTTGTTCTATTGACGACACACCCCCCCTCCCCATTTCCCTCAAAAATGTGGAGAAAGAAACGATTAACGAAATCGAAATGATTAAGACAGCAATAAAAAGAATAGAAGGAAAAAATGAAAGGAGAGAGGGGGTCGTGATCATTATTACAGTATTGTCATTGAAAAAATTATGGGGAGATTTTTTCGAATAGGTCTAACAAACGAACTTTGTAAGTAGTAAATATCAAAATGTTAAAGGATGATGCGTATTTTCTGCAGTCGTTCTTTGGCGAGATGGGGCGGTAGTCCTAAATATCGTTGGCAGAATAATCGAATACGACAGCATTCATTTTTGCAACGCTCGATCGTTGCATAATATACGAGGGCAATATTCACAACCAGTTTACCCTATCGAGAAAGTTCGAGCCCCTCTCCAGAGGCGATTCAGCAACTTCAATATTAAATTAAATCAGAGTCCTACGTTCAAGTAAATCCAATCTAAGTTCATTTATTTACATATTCAAGAAGGATCCGGAGGGGGAAGTTACGAAATTGATTCGTGCCCGGGATCTCTATTAGGCCTAAATGAAATCCCATTTGTAGATATATTTAATTTGTCTTTAAGAATATGTATATACACAATTGGGAAATATCTCGCTCTCTTATGAAGCAAGAGCGGTAAAAACAACTTTGTTTTTTATATTATTTAGGTTATTGAATTTTGTTTCCTTGCGTGCAGATCCGCAAGGGAACATAACGTTTTGCCTCCCCGAAAGGAGAGTTGGTTAAAATGTCAAAATAATGAGAAAAAGTTTGAGCGTCTAGATTTAATGTCAAATCTAATCAGCCTCATTAATACAAGGCGTCAGACATACCAGCCTTCTAGCGACAATTTGAAGGATTTTTCTTGCTCTCTTGAGGAAGAAACGAGGGCACAAGAGGAAGCAATGATATAGTTGTCTTGGGGGTAAATTGTTTTCTCCAGTATTGAATCTAGTTAATGTTTGTTTTCTGGCAATGGGAAGAATTAATAACCTCAATGGCGTGAGAACATGAAAATGGGATAGAGCTGAATAGGAAATTCAATCTACTTGAGTTTTGTACAGTGGCGTAGAGATGGGGGGATGTGCCAGGGGGCTCTTGCCCCCCCCCCCCCAAAAAAAAATAAATAAATAAATAAATCACGACCAAGAAAAAAAAAGAGAAAAGGAAAGAGATAAAGGTGAAATATGATTATATTTCCTGAATATGATGTCAAAATCTATCACAAAATTGTGTTTTTTTTTCATAAAGATGTCACAATTTTCCTAAATTATACGTGATACGCCCTTTTCAGCCACCTCAAAATTTTTGGCTAATTAGGCCACTGGTTTTGTACAAGTTTATGAAAAAGCGACAGAATTTAATTGGCACAGCTGAAGGGTATTCATAATATAATATATTTTCCGATGTATAAGCAGGATGATATTGAAAGTTGACGATCAGAATTCTTGTTCATATATCGCACACTGCCACAAAAGCTTATGGTTCTGACCCTGGGTTCTGAAGAAAACATGGAAAGACATTGGTCTTTTAATTTCCCATCGCTATCATCCAATTGCTTTAATGATCATGCGATTTCAAGGAAAGATAATATTTTCCCCATAATGTCAACGACCTAATTGCCCTTCAAACTATCTCATAAAAGCATCAATAATGATACGGGAATTACATTAAAATCGACATTTTTCCTCCCATGGAAAGAGAGATGTGATATTTGTTCCCCAGATCTGCTAGCACCTATTATCAATGCATGACGAGGCTCACATGGCGTGACGAAGGCCTGACTAGGTCATGAGTAAATAATTGCCATACTCGCGGCAGGTATAGAAGGGTGGTTCAGCCCTCCCTCCTCCCCATCCATCATTTCTTAAAATCCCCTTCCCTCTACATTTACAAGTACAACAGTACACAGGAACAGACATACATACATAGGGGAAAAAGTGTCAACATGGTGTAAAGTCAGTTATCGTTAGGGGTGTGGATAGGGGGGGAGGCGCCTTTCCCCTTGAGGACATTGAATTATTAGTACTTGTGCCATGCATGCATGCAAATCCACATTTGCTCCACAAACAAGAGGGCAAAAGTGTTAACATGGCGTAAAGTCAACCTATAGGGGCGGATACAGTGGAAGGCATTTGCCCCCCCCCCCCTTTCAGGACATATTTTGCTCTTTAATTTATTTAAACAGGAATATACTTCTGAGTGAAGATAACCCTTTTCATCTTTTATTAATTTTTCTTCTTTTAGTTTAATAAATACATAATTTTGTTTACCGGGAAATTGTAACCCTCGATTGGTGGTAACATATTTCTCTGGGTAGGGCTGTTGCTTGCTATCTTTTTCAAGTGGGCCTCTTTTTCTGTAAATCCTGCATCCACCTTTGTTTACCGCTTGTGTAATGGACCATATACGGATTTAATAAAATTGTAGTTTTTTTTTAAAAGAAATTCAGACGTACCACATCCCTTGTCCATCACCAATGCAATATATATCAAGAAAAGTACCAGCGTAAAAACTGCTACATACAATAAGTGCATTACATTATTGATCATCTCAAGCAGCATCTCTACAGAAAGGGCAATATTACAGGGGGCATGGAGGATTGAACTCTATGGCCCGTATTCTGAAGTCGGGTTTAACTTAGACCATGGTCTGACTCTGTGCTAAAATTATGGGAAGCCGAACGTTTCAAAATGTTGTTTACAGTGAATGCTTCTCATGTTTACTGTGCTCTTTACTAATTCTTTAATGGTGAAGACAACTGTCATACTTATCCTTCCCAGGCAGTTAATGTTTTGGGGGTCAAATGAGCTGATACATCGAACCTCTACTGTTAGAGATTTATGTAACAACTTAAAACCAGAGTTTAAATTGAACCCGACTATGGTTTTTTAAGAAGTGAAAAAATTTAAAGTGCACAAGAGAAAAAGAGGAAGGAAAAAGAAAAATGAAGAGCATGAATAAAGAAAGGTATACGTTGTACATAGTGTTAGCTCAATATTGGCCTGTAATGTTAAAAGATAAGCATCCCCCCCACCATCAAAAAAATACTCTGGCGCTGGTCCAGGGCATGTTGTTGCTGTATGGGGTTCATCAAAGGGGTTTCACATTATGTGTTGCTGTTATCACAGGTGGAGAGCCGGGGAGTGGGGAGGATGTCGCGTTTGGGATGTTAGGAAAAGTTAAAGGAGGTGAATACAGCACAAATCGAAAATCACAAATTGAACGACCTGCTATTTCCCAGTTACGTTTATTCTCGCAAGTGATATTCTCGCTCCCGCTACATATGGCAGTAACTCGGGGATGGCGCCAGGATTTATGATGGAAGGGGGGTACGGCATATTTCTTCTTGATTGAATTATAGGATAAAGACACCCTCTTCCTTTCTTCTTGTTTCTCCCTTTTTCTTTATTCTCCTTTTCCCCCCACTTCTTGAAAAATAACAGGGGGCAATTACTTTGTGTGTTCACTAATATCATAAACATGTTACATTAACATATACATGGAAATGTAGAATTGTAATTTTTCATAACTTTTATAAAAACAAGCCTCTTCTTTATGTAGTGCTTCTTATGTTGAAGCCTCTTCTTCTTATGCATCTTCTTTATGTAAAAATCACTTTGAATTCTTGTACGTCTGATTGTTTCTTTCATGAAAATTCAAATATGAGAGGCGACAAATACAAATCACTTCATTGTGAGTTCATTTATATATGTTTTATTTGAGGTTTTATTGAAATCATGTACAATTATAAAATTGTATCTCCACATGCTTCATTTCAATAGTAAAATGTTATTCCTGCTTCATCAATACTTTACTGAAAGTATTACATAACCATATCAATAGGGATATGTTTAAACAATTATACATGCATGTTCTTGTGTTCGTCATTAAAATGTGCCTGACTGTACATATAGTACCATGGAATAAACTGATGAATATATATATGTTGTAAAATGTACATAATCAAGATGTAATATTGCAAATAAAACAATTGCTTTATCTGCTCTAGTAATTACTTTTTGCATTATTTGTTTCTCTTTTGAGTAAGAGTATGAACCTAATTGTTTTTTTTAATTATACACCTGAGTCATCCTTTTAGACAAAACAGGAGGTGTCATATACAACATTATCACTTCTGTTATCATCATGGGTGTTATCACTAATAGAGTCAATTATTACCCGTATCAGACATGAGCTGGTCATTTACAAAACCGTATTGTCCTATATTTTCTGAATATCTGGAAGAGATAGGTATATTGTTTGTATTTTCCTCTGTCTCTATATGCGCGTATTGACTTTGCATGCAGAGACGACGCAAAATATACTTATTTTCCCTGGTCTCACATCATAATGATCGGCGCACCAACAATATACGTTATTATAAAGAAAACGCTGGATCCAGGCGCTTGCAAGTACATCATAATGGTAAAGTGCAGAGCCTAGACCCTGATATTAACATGACACAATAGAACTCTATTCTTAACAGAAATATCACCATTATCATGATTTTTGCTCTAGATATCTGATTTGGATGATAATAAAAATATTGACTGACTCTTCTTTGGGGAAACATAAAATATATTGCCCTCGTCTAAAGGCCAATATGATTCTTTCACTGGCAATATATTTGATGTTCCCCTCAAGGCCAGTCAATATTATATAAATATTATTTCTCGTGATATACAATCACCATTCCCCTTTGCTCATGACCCTTATCAATAGGGATTTTTCTCTAAGCAATGTACAAAGGCTACAAGAACAGTGTACATGTGTTGTCAAATGCCCATCAAATGACAAAGAACAACTAAGAAGTATTTGTCAAAAATTGGTGATTTGGAACAGCAGTTTTGTCCTAGTTTCGGAGCTGATGAAAAATTGCAAATGTCTATCATTTTTCCAGAAACAAAGACTAAACTGCCATTTTGATTCACCAATTTTCGACAAAGATTTTTGTTCTGACGGGAGGGGCCCCTCATCTTCTTCCTTTTCCTCCTCCTCTTCCTTCTTCTTTTTTATTTTATCCTCTTCTTCTTTCTTTCTTCTCCTTAATCTTCATCTTTGTCAATGTTGTCCTCGTCATTGTTTGTTTTCTTCATAGTTTATATGATGTCAATGTTACATGACATGCCTCATTTGGAGTACTTCTCAAAGAAAGTGCCGTTACTCTTAAAATGATGAGGAATGTTGGAAACTACCATCGATCTGGACATTCATGGTAATAAGCATTTCATGTGGGAAAACATGCCTCGCTTTAGTACTTCTTTAAGAACTGTTCATGATAAGGTGTTGCAGTCGAAAGGACAAAGAAAGTAGGAACTCCACCCACTATATGATACCTGTGAAAAAGAACAGATGGTGGTGGTGATTTTTTTTCCAGATTGGTTAGAAAGCATGAATGCTTATATGCAAGCAACCAGGTGACGACGGCTTAAGCTCCTTTCCGAGCGACCTGGTGATGAGGATCAATGCCTTACCAAAGTGGGAATAGAAACCTGGTCACTGAGATCCGAATCCCCCGCTCTACCGACTGAGCTTTTGACCCTCCAAAGATAAGAAACCATCATTTGAAAAAAAATTGAAGTAAATGCTGATTTCAGGAGAAAGTCTGTAAAACCAAGACTAATTGTAACTACATCATGGATCTAGATCTGGTACAGTTATGCACTGAATTGAACTTGATGAAATTTAATGAAATCTAAGCTGAAAACCAAACACATAGAGGATCACCAAAAAATGTGGGACAATGTCATGGTTGTTTTGCTTATTTCTCAGCAATTACACAATTTCTTCCAGAATCCTTGGGTACATATTTATGCCAACAGACACTTGGGTGGTCATTTTATTGGATTCTCTACGAATTGTACTCACAACTGGCAATTATCTTTAAAGCCTATGTGAAGCTTTGGTAAAAGATCTATAGGAATTATACTAAAATTCACCTAAAATTCCAATCTGGGATATTGAGGCCGGTACTTCCGAGCCACAAGGCCCGCTGGAGAAAACCTTCTCCCATTGACTTTGAACGTGTAACATGGGCCAAGGCCGAGACCGGCAATATGCGGCCTTGTGGCTGGTCTCGACTACATTCCTGATTCCAATCTTACACACATGTAGCGGCATTTCAATATTTTCAATCACTATTCTTTAAAATTCAAATGTCTAATTAGGTATCTACTGCCCTCTCTATACATGATTTTCTTTTTATTAACGGCCTGTTGAGAATATACCCTAAAACCAAAGTAATTGGATATCAGAAACCTAAAAAGATTATATCCTGAAATTTTCTGCCCAACCCATGCTTTATTAAAAAGACAAAAATCTGCAGATACTTCATGTTGATCAGGTACCCAATAAAAATAGATTTTGATGTAAAATTGTAGTCTATCCATTTAAACACATGTATTTCCTATCCTCTATATTTTATGCAATCACATTCATATAATCAATTGAGGTATTTTAAAAGTATCTAAAATCTTACATTTGTTTTTTTCTGATTTTTGTTGAATATTATAAGCTACCGGTAATTTAATTTGATCATACACCCATGCATAGGCAAACATTATTTTTATCTGTAATTCCTTATTTCCCCCCATCCCTCTTCATGTCAGACTAATTAACTTGTTAGATGGCCACATAATAAATGCTGTGTTTATAATGATCATTATTATATAAATTAGGAATGAACTGGAGTAGTGACTTTGGGGGGGAATTTACTAGAACTGAATATAAACTTTAACATTTACCTTGGATGTTGCAATCCTGCTTTCAAGGTTAGATCTGCATTCAATTCAACAAGCTTTCTCTCGTCATAATCCTCAAAATACACCTGCAAAAAAAACAGACACAAACTTTTTAATCGATGCCAAATTCAGATTTTAAAGGAATAATGACTCAAAAGAACTTAAAACGTAAACAGGTAACTTCGCCCAAGTTGAAACTTTTGGGAGTATAGAAATTTTCTCAACAGCGAATCAAAATCAAGGATTCCATGGAAGTAACCCTTATATGGTAAAGTTAATAGCGACCTATACGCCTGGGGGGGGGGGGCTGCTTTGTATATTTTGGAAAATGGGTATGTACAGAGGAGTCTCCTGGAGCCAGTCTTACAAAGAGTTACAACTGATCCAATCAATCTGAACTCTATGGAAATCCATCAGTGTCATAGATTTTTCTACAGGAAATTTGCACAAAGTTGCTTGAATTTTTAAGAAAACAATTAATGCATGAATATGCATCATAGCTAGAAAATATTTTGAACTACATGCATAATAGATATTGACGTTGCTGGCCGTCCATAGTTGTGATTGATCGGATCAATCACAACTCTTTGTAAGACGGGGCCGTTTTTACACTCAATTTTCCATACCAGGGCATACCATTTGCAATCCATGGGCGGGTGTCAAAGAAAACCTGTTCTGAGGCATTGGAGATTTCCTTCCGCCACGCTCCACACAGAGAGGAATCCCCATACCATTGCAGTAGACGGAATCCCTAGCCTGTGGATTGGATGATCGCGCAACCCTCTTCCCTCATGCCCTTTGCTGTGTGTGCGAAAAACACACCGTCCATCAGCTGAGCTCCGTGGAGCACTAATGCTCTAGCTCTGTCTGTAAAGCTGCCAGTGTGTAGAGTTTTGGCACATGTTTGAATGGTATGGGCACTTTGGTACCCAAGTCAAACAAAATCTTGTGGTGTTCATCAAAATTTAGTTCCTGGAAACTGTAACTTTTCATGTTTATTAGATCCAGGTCATAATATCAACTTTAAATTTATTTCCAGGGACTGTCTTTTTGGAACATTTAAGAAGTTCCAGGGATCCCCACTTTCATGATGAGCTGTTCCAAGGCCCCCTAATTTTGACCTACCTACCACATATTGGTGTTAGCCTGACACAACATTAGCTCCTGCGACAATTGCTCTGGGCTTAATTTCGTCTAAGATGTAGGGTTAGGGTTGCAATAGGGTTTTATGATAGGTTAAGGGTAGGGTATAGTCTTAAACTCAGGGTTGAAGTTGGTCATTTGTTTAGTATTTTAAACTTAGAGCGGGGCAATTGTCACTGGAGCAAATGTTGTGGAGCCGGTTTGAGTGGCAGTGGCACATACCTACCACATATTGGGTCGAGTGCCCCCCCCCCCCCCGGGCCTTTACGCAATGGGGGCCCTAGTATACTAACTTCACAAACCTTTCACCGAGACCAAGAATGACTAACCTTTAAATTAGTGACCTGGTATTTTCTTTCTTGGTCCCATTCAGGAGGGGCTTCCTTCGATGAAAACATCACCTCTAGGTGGTCTATAAACCTAACAAGAGAAGAAAAGAAAAACAGAAAAAATCCTAAATTTATTTGTTATTGCTGTATAACAAGTAACCAGCCAAGGGTACATGCAGATAGAGAGGATGTGGAGGGGAAGACAAGTGATACGAAAAAAAAATAGAAAGAGGAAGAGGTGAAAAAAAATAGATGAAGAGTGAAGAGAAATACTGTAATGGAAAGAAATGAAAGTTAGACAGAAAACAAAGAGAGGGACAGACAGAGAGAGAGAGGGAGATAGATAGAAAAAGAGAAGAAGAAGAAATAACAGTAAAAATTATGTACAGCAATATAAGCAACAAACGCCATGTTTAAAATTCTTTTCATTTATTCATTCAAATGTATATATAGGATAATAATACCAGAAGATACTATTTTTTTGTTTCCATCTCGGTCCTGTACAATGTGTGCATGAGTGTGCATTAACGGGGAAGTCAACCTTGAAGAAAAATCTATTGTAAAAATAGTCGGAAAAAATAATGCAAAATATTGGTGAAGGTTTGGGGAAAATCCATCATAGATTTTTAAAATTTGGAATTTCAATGTTTTGATTTGTGACATGATATGCAAGCAACTTCCACATATATTGTGCCGTAAAAATCAATGAAATGTAATTTTTACATTAAAAATAAAAATGGTTTAATTGTAACTTCAGTATATCAACAGACAAATCATATCACATCCACTTCTGAGAGTAACAAATATTTACATGCAGTCATCATGAACCATTAAAAAATTGAGATTTATGCATTTTATATTACATAACATATGGGGCAGCTACTCTCATGACGTTACAAATCAAAAACTTAAAATTCTAATTATCTTCTTAATCTTTGATGGATTATCCTCATATTTTTACCAATTTTTTTTTCTGGTATTTTTTACAACAAACCGTTCGTCAGGGTGAACTTCCCGTTTAGGTATGAAAAGATATGTAAATAGACTGATAGGAACAAAGATGACTAATCAGCAAAAAAAAACATAATGGAAAAAAAGGAAAGAAAAAACATATACCAGATAAGAATCAGGGGGGAGAAGGAAAGAGAAAATATGAAGAAAGAAAAGTAACACCAAAATTTTGACATTTGTTACTACGAAAGTTCAAAACTCGAACCTTGTATCTTCATTGAATGCTGAGATGAGGTCGCTGTGGCCATGCTCTGGATACAGAAACCTAACGGGCCATTGAAGCACGCCCTCATCGTCCAGGCTGACCATATGACGCCCGGAGGGTTCGTTGGATACCAGCGAGGTTACAAACGCCTTGGCTTGTTCTTCAGGCTCCCCGTCTTGCCCCTCGACGGGGTCACTCACAAAGCGAAGATTCCGGACCTTTGAAAGAAAGATGGATAATGTTTAAAATGTCAGTTCCTACGGGAAAATAAGTGAATTATAATCAACTGCACCAAACATGAATACCCAATTCTATTTCTAGTGAAATCAAAGCCTCGTCTTACCAAGTGTTGTGATTGATCCGATCAACCACAACTATGGACGGCAAACAACGTCTAAATCTAAAATGCAAATTTGTTCAAAATATTTTCTAGATATGTTTATTCAGACATTCATCATTCTCTTTAATATTCAGTGTGATTCTCTTTGTTTACTAGGGAGATTGTGCTCATTTCCTGTAGAAAAAATTATGGTATGGATGGATTTCCATATACATTGTAGTTGAGATTGATTAGATCAATCATAACTCTTCATTGCTTCAAGATTCATTGCTTCTACATAATACAAGGCAAAAGGAAGATGAGAATCTGTATGTACCAAAGGTTAGGACAAGCTTGGGAAAGGAGTGTTTATCTTATGTAGGCACAACTTCTTGGAATGAGCTACCAATCGAAATCAGAAAGAAACCATCAAGGTCAAGTATTTGTAAAGCTGTTGTTGAACATCTGTTGGAAAAATGAATTTTTGTTATCATCTATACGGTATTTTTGTTATCATCTATATACCTTTCATATGTATATACGGTTAGTGTTTCTTAAAATTGTTATGTAGGCATTGTTTATATAATATAGAGTATATTTAGTAGACTCACGATTGTTCATTCTTAACTAACAAGTTAAGAAACATGTTTCTATCTGCCTAAAGTAGAAGGGGCCAGGCTTGACTAGCATTCATGCTATTTTCTGGTTCCTATTATCCTTGCTTTTCTACGTATTCATAACTTGTAAATTGTTATTATCATTGCATTGGATAATAAATAAATTCATTCATTCATTCAGTTTTAGGTCCTTGGTCAGAAAGTACTGTACAGTATGCTATCACTCTACAATCAAGGGGAGTAAATTCACTAAACTGCCATCTGTACCAATGTCTATTAAGAAACTTATGCACAAAATTTAAGAATCAGTGACATATATTCTGCCAAGTTCCATAATAACTTGCCAACCATTCGGTGATCATTTTTTTAATGAATAGTTTTTAATCGAGTGCAGGAGAAAAAAATAAGGGAATCTGAGAAATAGGACATTTTATGAAAATGAAAGGCAGTTATGATCTTACTTTCAAAGCTGCGATGAGTTTCTCTTCCGCAGCCCTCTGCTTCTTCTCCTCTAGCTGTTTCTTTCTCTTCTCTTTGTCTGCTGATTTCTGTTAAAAGAATAAATGAAGAGAAACTCATTTTGTCATGATACCAAAAATGAAAGGGGAAATCAGCAAATCAATTACAAAATGACATTGAATCAACACTTGAGCCCTATGCCCTAAATAACTTTGGCAGGAGTCTTTGGAAAGTATGTGTCATTCTACAATTAAATGGTAGCCAATGAGTTAAATGTGCATCATAGAAAAAGAAATTATTCTTCATTCTTAGAGAAGGCTGGTTGTAACTTAACAAGTCTTTTTTTTTTTGCTTGTCAAATTTTTTACCTGTGTCCATCCCAAAATTTCAGATGGACCCCCCTTCAATTTTTGGCTTCCGCCGCCAATGCCTATCACTATAGAGTACCGAAGCGATGACGTCAGTTGCCATGGTTTTTCTTAACAAATAAACCCGCCGAATGAAAGCATGTGTTTCTCATAGGCGAAAATGGCTGCTATCTGAATTTGATTGCTTGCAACATATTTGTCAGACGACCATCAGCTACGACTGTTTAGAACCAGCAACTGACGTCACACTTTGGTACTCTATGGTAGTTGCCATCCTGTCAAAGTTGAAGTAGTTGTAATTCTCTATTACCTTGAGTTTTGATGCTTGTATCCTAAGATCCTGAATTTTCTTATCACTGGAATAGATGTATTCATTTGGTTAAGGATCACCTGACATATCACTCTGGACCATTTTGTGGTTCATTAAATTCTGATGTACAGATGCACATACCAGAAAAAAATATGTCCCCTATTGGACATCCCACTTAATCAATCACATTAGAAAAAAAGTGATTCAAATTGCAGGATGTTTCATGGGAAAAAAAGTTATTTTTTATATGATTATCTGAAAAAAAAATATTTTTGTCACTTTGTATGAAAAACATAATTATTCTCAATACTTTGTCATCAATGACTGATGGGTTATGAATACAGTATAATCAGAAAAATAAATGTTATACCTTGATATTAATAAGATGAAAAAGAGAGATTCTTTACACTTTATGATACAATAATCATACCAAGTACCGAGTCATGATACAGTGTCATCAGAAATATAATATTCATACCTATGATTACTTCAATGATTCACTGACAACTAAAACAGTCATATCTTCAATAACACAAGCTACTAAAGCTGGGTATACTATTTTAATAATAATAATATGCGACATTTATATAGTGCTTAATACAAATGACATTTGTCTCTAAGCGCTGCATACTATTATCTCGGCTTTAGCACGGCTATCCTGATCGGACGCTTGAGCATTCAAGGAATTCCTTCCTACAGGGTACCCATTTAACAAAATGTTGAAAAGGATATTTGAAGAGCCTTGTCGCACCATTGGATGGCTTCTCCGTATTCTTTGAGTTGCATACAGCAGTCAATGGTCCTGTTGAGGGCCTTTAAATGGTCAGGTTTAAGATTCAATGCCTCTTTGGCATCATTTAATGAAGACCTGTGATTACCTGTGGAAAAAAGTCACATTTAAGTACATACCCATCAAAATTATTTGCATAAAGGAAAAGTATAAAACTGAACTACAGCTTTAACAGTCCATGGTCTAACACTGTACTATATAAACTTGAAAATTTGTTAACATTGTATGTTTCTTAAGTTTTCTGTGTTCTATCTTCATGCTTTAATGTGGAGAAAATTACTTTAGTTATTAATTCCGACAGTTATGAATGATTCATGGGTCAAAAGAGCTGATACTTTGGATCTGTACTGTTTAATAGAGATCTATGTCACAATTGGTTATCCATAGTTAAACCAAAAGTTTACGCCAGATTTTAAATTTAAACATATAGGAATACGGGACAAGATGTTTATTTTTATGATTTCTGCATGGTACTTCTTTACACTCTCACTTATGCAGTATTTTGGTGAATGTATTTGATATGCGTGACTTAAAACAGACATATTATTTACCATACCTACTACCAGAAATATATTTGATAGATTAATTTGTCTTGTAATTATCTAGCAATAATCATCTTTTCAGTAACTTAACTATATACCCAGCCTTCCAAAAATGATCAAGTTTTAATTAGAGTTATATAATTTTTTTATAAGATTTTTTTGTTCTGTAGTATTTGTGTTAATGTTTGGAGGATTTTCACTTCTCAGTTGAACTCTGATTACCCAGCACTTGTGTTCAAATCACATATGATGAATAAGTTATTAGGTTTTGAAGGAAATTGTGAAGTCTAATAATTTAGTACTAAATTATCTTGTGTTTTACACTTTATCTACATACTCTGTATTCACTTAACTTCTCTTCCTTTTTCACTTCTTTGTTTACTTATCATTTTTGTCTCTCTATTACTGTTTGCAATGAGAGGTAAGCCTCTTTTATTGCACTATACTTTGTTTTCTCTCAACTCCCCTTTACTTTTGAGGCCTTCATCTATTTCAAGCTCTTGTCCTTAAGTAGATGGTCACCCAAATCACTATCACTTGACTTCCCTTTTTTTTGTTTATTATTATCCATAAGAAAAATAATCCCATAAATGAACAAATGTCTACAATTTGAATATTCATTTTTGTGATTCATCTGCTTTTTGTTAATTTCATTCAGTGGTATTTCAACTACTGTTATGTATTGATAAATTATTGTTGCTGTGTTATATGACATGTGGAAATACAAGTTGAAAAGAGGACTGATTTTTGGTGGCATAATATAGAATTAAAATTTGATTATAAGGTTCCTCCCCCAGACTGCGCCAATTCTTCAGACGTCTCTGTTTATCACCAGGAGCTGGACATAGAGGAACAGAAGATCCTGCGACCAGAACTGAACCTTACATGTATGTATAATAAAGCAAAATATCTACCAAGATGATAATGAGCTGCAGCACGGTTTGTGTAGAGGACAGCGTTGATTTCTTTATCAGCACATTTCTGATCGAGACCTTCGGTGTAGGCAGTAACGGCTGGTTTGTACATCTTCTTCTTAAACCACTGATTACCGTCATTCTTGTGAGTCAACGCATTATCTAGAGATAAGTTAGAAGAGTGAAAAGATTGTGGAATAGTACTGGGTGATATTTTGATAGTATCAAAATTGTGCAATTTTGAAGACAAAAAATTGAATATTTGATTATGGTATTATGATGATGCTGATATATCAACACAAAATGACCAAAATATTGTTGATTATGAAAAGTATTACAATTTATCGACCACAAATGCTGCTTTGTTTCAGCTATTTTTCACTGCTTTTAACCAACTCAGAACTTCATAAATTTGCCCCCTAAGGCCTGGAAAACTAAACAAAAGAGCCCCTGAAATAGGGTCCAATGTATGCTGTAATAATATGCAGCATTTTAGCTGTTCAGCTAAAAAAAAAAAGATGATTTTTTTTTCTTAGAATGCAATCACAGATAATTTTTGTGCAGCATCAACACTTCTTCTACATAGCTAATAGTATAAAAGGAAAAAGAGAAGCAGGACACAAGGGGAGCATTTCATGAAGAGTTTTGTCAGTGGTTTTCATGAACAAGCTTGCTCTCAGCCAATCAGATGCAAGGATTTCAGTAGCTTATAACAGTTACCAGTGATAATCAAAGTTTCTCACCTTCCTTTGTACTCTCCTCGGAGGCATACTTGATTTGCTGGAAAGCTTGAAGCTCGGGAAAATCTTCAATATTCTCTGGAGCTTCTTTCATGAAAAGTGGAATCTTATCAAATTCCTGCAATGAACAGAACAAAAAATAAACTTGGCTATCTGAGATGTATTGAGGACTGGGGGGTGATCTCGGCCGCTGTTCATGCGATTATGTCGAAATTTGACACACACATTCTTTACCACATAAACTACAAGCCAGTATAAAAAGACATTCCAAAACTAATTTTTAAAATTTATTATGAATAAAATGTGCAAATTTATTCATGAAAAACAAACCAAACAACAGAAAAATCACGGAGTACGACATGTGTTTTTTTTTCCTGAAAAAAAGAGAACGTGATAAAGTGGTTGTTCTGTGCCCTGATTTACTGGAAAATTATCCTGTCTACGTTCTTTCAGTGATTTGGGTAAGATATTTTCATAAAAAGTAGTGCGGTTGTAGGTAGACTCTATTGGGAAATGTATACATGTACAGCAAAGTGAGTTTGCGTAGGAATTTTGATTTTAGATTGAAATCTCATTTCCCCACGTACTAGATTGAAAACAAATATCAGCAAGCATGCGTCCGGATAAAAGAAAGATCCGGATAAGGGGAGAATGGATAAGAGAGGTCGGACTGTAATGGATTGGAAGAGTGCACAGTTTGGGGGATTTACCAAAACTAAAGACAGGCTTTTTAAATTGCATCCTGCCACCAAAATGAAATTTCCAGCACAATGAATAAAGATTATTTACAATTTGGAGAGTTGAGCTGGCTTTTAGCCTCCTTTCATGTTCTACAACGACTGATCCTACTTTTCATTTTGTTCAGATAATAAATTGAATCTTCAGAACAGAATTTACAAATTTCCACATTGTCAAGTTTACCACATGTGGTATTACCCAAGGATCACACAAACCAAGTGTGGACATAATTGATGCAGAAAAAAAGAAATGAGAGCAGGTTAAACAAAAACTTGGCCTTTTGACCTATAGATGACCTTTGACCCCATTCATCCTCATAGGCACACATGTGGTATTACCCAAGGATAAAAAAATCGAACATGTAACCACCACAACACCACAAAAGACCCTGATAAGCAAAAAAAAAAAAAAAAAGGTTATCACCCATCACCCAATAAAGTAAGGTCTTAATTCTCATCTAAAATACAAAATACATGTTTTATTTCAATTTCTTTCTTTCTGTCATAAAAGACCGAAAATAGTAGGGGGACATTTGATATTGTGTCCACCCTACTATTTTGGGTAGGGGGGCCACGTCCCCCCTGGGACTTCCGCCCATGAGCTAAATAGTGCTTAAAGGGATGCTCCAGGCCGAAGATATTTATATCTAAATAAATAGAGTAAAATTCACAGAGCAATAGGCTGAAAATTTGATCAAAATTAGATTACAAATAAAGAAGTTATTGAATTTTAAATATTTGCATTATTCCGGTTAAACAGTTCTGGGCATGTCTTCATGATTATTCATTAGGTGGGCTGATGATGTCACATCCCCACTTGTTCTTTTGTATTTTATTATATGAAATTAAGTTTAAGTTAAAAAATTTCATTCCAAGAACCAAACCTATTGGATTGACAAGTGATTAAGTGCATTAGTTATTTATTGCTGCAACGTATTTCATTATAATGGAGACACATCATTTACACATGTACGAAACAAAAAACATTTAAGATTTCATGAAATAACATAAGAAAAAGGAATGTGGGGATGTGACATCATCAGCTTGCGTTTTGCATATGAAGAACCACGTATAATTGTTTCACCAAAATAAAGTAAAGCTATAGAGTGACTTGTTCGATATTGATGTATTTTTAAGTGATTTATATAAAATAAGAAAGTTATGACATTTAAAGATACGCTTATTTTCAACAATTGGAAATTTTGAAATATGACATGCTTGCACAACACATGTAATTTGATTTAATATATGTTAATCAAACTAAAATGTCACTTCAGAATTCCTTCAGTTCATTGATAAAGAACCACCTGTAATGCCTTTGAGACTATAGGGCTACCATGTAAGATTAATACCCCAAATTTTTTAAAGGAGGGATTAAGATTTAGGTACTATATAGTGAATAGTGATTAAGTAATCTATTGAAGTTCATGACCGGCATGAACGTGAGACCGGCGTGAGACTCATTCTTGCTTTCGGTAGAATACAATGCACACGTGTCTTTATGTACTGGACTGTTATGTTTTAAGAGTTTAAAAAGCTTGTGGTCTTAATTAGCGTCATTAGTTGATAAACGTTACAAAGCTCGTGGACATCTCTTGACTTGGTCAGTTTTATTGATTAGGCCTATATAGTTTTTCACCCTCAATTTCGTTAGCTTTTGGAACTTAAAGTGTACTTTGTAGGAACAATGGCCGGACTGGCAGCAGAACTTAGTTTTGAAGAAGATTATGATGACTTCATTATGCAATTACTAGGAGAGGACATTCCTTCACCTGTAACCAATGGAATAGACAGGCCAAAGGAGATGAATGGTGATAATACATATACTCCGGATCCGGGAGCTACAGAAGACATCCCCATGTACATGATGGACAAGAACAACAATGTTGGAGAAAAGATGAGTACAGACGATCTGTACGAGGACATTTCTTCGGAGAAAGACGATGCATGAACTTCGGAGGCAAATGACGAAAATGGGAATGAAGTCAAGTTGAACACTCTAGTGCTACCTCTTATTCAGGAACTGAGTTCGTCGCCGTCCCGGCTGAGAGAAGTTGTTGGATCGCTTGTTTCGTACATGTCGTATCAAGATGGACGTATAAGAAAGTTGGAGGAGGACATGGAGAAGATGAAAAAATTTAACTCGTTGGCAAGTTTGTAGAGGAGGAGTATGATGGACTATTGGGACTTTAATTGTATATTTCCTGTATGTGAAGATTTCTTTTGTCATGGTAGAATTTAGTTTCATTATATTTTGTTATGTAGTACTTTTTATTTTTGTTTGATGTTATTATGTACACTTTGCATCTGTATGCCATTTTATAGTACTTTTTTTCTACATTAGATATATATTTTTGTAAGTGTTAATTGATACGTAAATGTATACATTTTATAGATATTTTGACATCCATTTACATGTATTTCCTGTATGTGGAGATTTCTTTTGTCATGTTAGAATTTATTTCCATTCTTTTTGTTATATAGTACTTTTTATTTTTTGATTGATGTCATACATGTACATTTTGCATCTGTATGCCATTTTACAGTACTTTTTTTTTAAATATATTCTTTTTTAGTGCAAATTGATACGTATATCTATATATTTCTATTGATATTTTGATTATGTTATGTATGTCTTCATTTGTATTTGATAGATATGTTTTATATTTTAGTGTTAGACGTCTTTTTGCATCTGTTTGCGATTTTACAGTTAGTTTGTTTCTTAAGTATATATTTTTTTGTTCAAGTTTAAATTGATACTACATCTATATATTTTCATAGATATTTCTTTTTTTATTTGCGTTATTTATGTTTTCATTTGTATTAGATAGATATGTTTTATATTTTAGTGTTAGACGTATATGTAGAATAAAGTTAGAAGATTCGTTATAAATATTTTGTAAGTACTTTATAAAGATCTTGTTATCATTTTTTTTTACAATGATTCATGTTACAGTCATGTATTGTAGAATCATAATGTATATTATGTCTTTAATTGTTTGCAAATGTAGTGTATAAGAATTATCGCAATAAATTGTTTAATGTATTTTGTTTATGAAAGATATTTATATTTTGTTTATTTGTTATGTTTTGAATATATTTAAGAGATAGGATGTCAAGAGATTGAAAAAACAGAGGAGTAGAAGAAGAAGGGATAATTAGGTATAAATGATGAAAGAAAAAGAAAAGAGAGAGAGAGGGACAGAGAATGTGTGAGCAAAGAAAGAAAAGAAAAACGTAGAAAGTGATCATTGAATTAGACAACTAAATATAATTGTATAGAAGGAAAGTAAAAGAGTGAGGTACATGTACAATGGAAGGGAAAACGGAATGACAAACAGTTTAAGGTAAATAAAAACTTTAAAACGAAAATGAGTAATTAAAGCGCGAGAGAGAGAGGTAGAAAAGACAAATATTAAAATTTTCATTTCTTTGTTATTGTCTTTTGTCTCTTTTTCTCTCTATATCTGTTTCATTCTTTATATGCGTTTACTAGGGTGAAAGAAATATAAATGAAGAGGGAACAAAAGAAATGAGAAGGTGACATTAAGTATAAGAACAAACAAAGAATGTATTTGGAAATGAGAGGAAAAAGGAAAAAAATAGCAACCAAAAATTTTGAGCCCCCTACCCAAGTTAATGTCATATTGTCCCCCTCTCCTGTGAATCCTGAGATTGGCGCCGCCATGTTTAAGGTCATTTTGTCCCCCACTCCTTAAAGGACAATTTGCCTTCCCCCCAAAGTTTAAGGTCAGTTTGGCGCCTCCCGTTACAGGTGAATTTGGTGCCCCTCCTTTCTGGAAAATTTGGTACCCCCATATTTATCGTCAGTTTGGTGGCCCCTTTAAGTTTAAGGTGAATTTGTCGCACTCCCTAGGATGAACATCAACTTGGTGACCTCTTGCGTTTAAGGTGTTTGGCGCCCCCTCCTTACACAACAATTTGCCGCCCCCAGTCAATTATTAACTCGGTGCCCCACCCCCTAAGTTTAAGTTACTTTGACGCCCCTTAAGTTTAAGGTCTGGTTTGCGCCTCCTAGTTCGAACATCAATTTGGCGCCAGTTTGGCGCCCCCCGTAACAGGCCAATTAGGTGCCCCTCCTTCCAGGACAATTTGGCGCCCCCTTTATGTCAAACATCTATTTGGCGCCCCCTAAGAGTTTAAGGTCAATTTGGGTCCCCCTGGGTAGAAGATAAACCTGGTGCCCCCATGTTTAAGGTCACTTTGATACCCCCTCCTTATAGGACAATTTGACGCCCCCTTGGTCAAACATCAATTTGGCGCCCCCTCCAAGTTTAAGGTCAGTCTGGAGCTCCCTTATTACAGACCTGTCAATTTGGCGCCCTCTTGTTTATGGTCAATTTGGTGCCTTTCTTTCATGACATTATGGTGCCCCCGTCCCCAGGTCGAACATCAATTTGGCGCCCCGTCTCTTTCTTTTATTTCCCCTTTTTCCTTTCTTTTTCTCTTTTCCTCTTCTCCTTTTTTTCTTTTTCCTATTCCCTTTTTTTCTCTCTTTTCCCCCCTTTTTTTTTCTCTTTCTCTTTCTCTTCTTGTTTCCTCCTTTTTACTAATCTTTTCTTTCCTCTCTCTCCTTCCCCTTTTGGCGTCCCCTTTTTGCCTACCCGGGGGCAAGGGCCACAAAATCCCCCCCCCCCCCCAGAATACGTGCATGATACTTAGAATACCGGTACATAATTTTTAATTCAAAACTCGTATACATTATTGGTTGATATATCACTCTAAACCTTGCAATTGCTTTTTTTTTGTATTTCTTCTTTATGAACTTAGGAGACAGAATAGTGACATAGACAGAGGAAAAGCTTGAAATTTTTAGGGAAGAGATACAGAAAGAGACAGAGAAAAGGAGGAAATAAAGAGAGGTCCTAAGAAAGGGAATGAAAGAAGATAGATAAAAAAAGGAAGAAATAAAAAGAGAAAAGAAAGAAATAAGAAAAGAATGAAAAAAATAAAGAAAGAAAGAAAGACAGAAAAAAGATAGAAAGAAAGAAAGAAAAAAGAAAGAAAGTAAGAAAGAAAGAAATAACGAAAGAAAGAAACAAAACAAAAAGAAAGAAAGGAAAAAAACGTGAAAGGAAATCGTAGTAAAATAACATAAAAGATACAGTTTGTCACTGTTAAATCTTTTTTTATAAATGTTCTTACAATCAATTCTTACTTTTCATTTTAAACCCCTTTCAAGATTTATTTTCAATGTGATAGCTTGAAACCATTGCTTTTATGTGCAGCGTATATTATAATGAAATAATATGAAACAATCGTAATTGAGAAGGCCTCTACAATTAAGTTCATTTGCAAATATTTATTTTAATTTTTATATGTTGCACACTTCATGGTTACAAGCAGTCGCATCAAACTTTGTGAAAGAAGTTTGGCCACTTAGTTATACATTCTCACTGGTTTTTTTTTGTCTCATTTTTCCCCTTTCATTCTCTCGCTCTCTCTCTGTCTGTGTTTCTCTCTGTTTTTATACTCTTTCTTTTTCTCCATGTATTCTTTATCTGTTAGTGTAAGTCTATGACAATTTAAGAAATTAAATGAAGTAATGTATTAAGTCAGTAAGGAAATAAATAAATAAAGAAAGAAATAACGAGAGAAAAAAAGAAGGAAGAAAAAACGTAAAAGAAAAACGCAATAAAATTTTTTTTTAAATGCATTTATGTCACTATTAATCTTTTTAGATAAATGTTCTTTACAATCAATTCTCACTTTCAGATTAAACGTCTTCCACATTTTATTTTCAATATGATAGCTTAAAACCGTTGCTTTTATGTGCAGCGTTTATTATGATGAAATAATATGAAGCGATCGTAAAAGCTACGAGGGTGCGAAGCGAACAAGCAAAAATTAAGACCTTTTTAATACAAATTCTAATTTGTATTTCCAAAAACTGGCCAAAATATTCAATTATCATGTCAATTTTTGTAATATTATAACTTCAGTCTTTAGTTGAAAATTAAGAATAGAACGAGTCATATTAGAGAATACTTATTCGTATTTATAATCAGAACGAGACATTCACATAACAACCCACTAATTAAAATCAAATCCAATTTATGCTTCATGTCATTACTCATTATACATTGTCCAGCACTGTGTGCGCCTCATATGCGACTGCCTGAGATACTCTCAGGGAGTGGAGGATTTGCATACGTTGTCTGCGGAAATGATTGCTTAAATCCGATGACCGAATCTGTAAGCGTTTACATACATGTAAGTACAATTGGTTTTTTAGCGCTTTATAAATAATGAGATAATTGCAACAAGACATGAAAATGAAATTAATTTGTTTAAAAAAGGATTGTGATATAGGCCCTATGATGTGTCGCGTTGCAATCACAAACAGGAGGGAGTGAAATTAATTTGTCGAATTGTAACCATGTAAAATATGTCTCTATGCGACATGTTTTGAAATTGATTGGTCATTTTAATATAACCAAAACATCTCGGTGTGGTATATCGTTCTTATTATCCCCTTACTTAACTATTTTGTTTGTTCTCTGTTTCTCTTGTCTTATTGCATATCACTGAGTTGTACATGATTGTAATTGTTTTGCGAAATATAAGCAAAAAACTTCAAAATGTCATAACTTTATTATTACACATCCATTTCTTGATAAAATTGGCTTGTTTCTTATTTCTCTAATGATTCAAATCAATGATTTTCTGGGTAGACTTGACCTTTAAGCTGCATATTTGTACATGTTATTATACTAGCCTTCTTTTGACTGAAAAATCTATAATAATCCAAATAGTTTATTTGGATTTTGTTGACTGAAATCAACTTAATTAAATAAAATCAATCCTAAAAGGGATTAAGATTAATTGGTCAAATTGTAATCATATGGGCTTAGGGAAGTGATATATGTCTCGTTACAATTATAAAGAGAGCAGCCAACTTTAACTATCTACTGATTAAAGTACCGGTAGCCTTTTCTATCTCTTTCTCTCAAGAAAAATACAGATTAAAAATGATGTCAATGATAATAACTGAAAATAAGGTAATTAGGGTGTGTGATGCTTCGTTCTAAAAGTACAGTTAGTATCATGCACTTTTTCATGTGTTTTCCATGTTCCAGAGTATCAAAAACTCCTTGATGTTCTTATCCAAGTATCTATGTATCCAAGTTTTCCTGTAGGCATAAGCCCGTAGCCGCGCATCAGTATCCATGTATCCAAGTATCCAATAGTATCTAAGATCCCCGTTTCCACGCATCCAAGTATCCATGTATCCAAGGTATCCAAGTATCCACGTATCCAAGTATCCAATAGTATCCAAGTATCCACGTATCCGCGTATCCATGTATCCGCGTATCCAAGTATCCAATAGTATCCATGTATCCACGTATCCGCGTATCCACGCATCCAAGTATCCATGTATCCAAGGTATCTAAGTATCCACGTATCCAATAGTATCCAAGTATCCACGTATCCATGTATCCGCGTATCCAAGTATCCAATAGTATCCAAGTATCCGCGTATCCATGTATCCACGTATCCGCGTATCCATGTATCCAAGTATCCAAGTATCCAAGTATCCAATAGTATCCAAGTATCCATGTATCCACGTATCCGCGTATCCACGCATCCAAGTATCCATGTATCCAATAATCCAAGGTATCTAAGTATCCACGTATCCAAGTATCCAATAGTATCCGCGTATCCATGTATCCAAGTATCCAAGTTTCCAATAGTATCCAAGTATCCAAGTATCCACGTATCCGCGTATCCATGTATCTAAGTATCCACGTATCCAATAGTATCCGAGTATCCCCGTATCCATGTTTCCAAGTATCCATATCCAAACATGTATGTAATATAATAGTATCCAAGTATCTTTGTATACATGTATCCATGTATACATATCAACGACTATCATTCCTTAAATAACATATAAACATTATCAACATAATTATATACCAATGCACATATCCTCGATCACGCGCCCCCTCTTTGATTCCTTCATATATCTTTCCTTTAAAACTCCTCTGATTATCATATCACCTGACATTACTTCACCCCTCCTACTACATCAATCATATTGGACAAGTCGTGTACCCCCCTACGGGACCATCCCCCTCCCCCTTCCATCCTTTATCCATTTCCTGATCGATCTCCTGCTTGACGCCGGGGCCTCTTCATTAGCTCACGAACGTAGAGGGCGACAAAACTGCTATCACCAAGCCTCTGGCTATCGCACACCGGCAGCAGCGATTAGGAGGTAAATTGGTCTCATAATCGATTATAACATGACATTGGATTCTAATCACCCACGGCTACATCTCAGCCGCCGACTAAAGAATAATTGAAGGCACGGCGCATTCAACAAATAACGTTAATTTACGAAAAATTAATACGAGGACTTACAGAATGAAGTCCTCCTACGAAACTTACGAAACGATGTGAAGTCAATTCCTCATAATTTGATGAATATCCCTCAAAATGCGTCATTTAAGCGTTGATTTTTCTTCTCGTTCACAAAATACAAGAGCTACCTTTCTAGCTCTCAAATTTTTCGTCTAATGAGCGAAAGAGGGCGCGCGATTTATCTTCATATCAAAGACACTACAATTGAAAGAATAGACACAGAAATTATCTTACACGTAAATCGATGCAAAGCGTTACGCGAAGTCGGCAAAGTGTTCAATCTTTTTACTGTAAAGACTTTGGTGGAACGTTAATTGACAAACGAACGGTAGCACTTGCGGGGCTTTGTTCAAGGTACATAGAATTTTCTATATTTTTTGTTTAATTTGTCATTGTTTTGAATATTTTCCAAAAAGTATTATCGTCAGCAAAAATAATAAAAAAGTATGTTTTTAAAGTTATTGCATTTATTGGGGTCTCTATTTTATCAAACAATTATTGGAATTGCGCATACAATGAATCATGAATCTAGTTTTAAAAATACCACCAAGCTGAATTAAGGTTGCGAACTGTATTAGCGCCATCAACGACCTTCCTTTTATTTCCATGGAAGAGACGTGCGAAGCCACTTTCCAGGCGGAGGTAAGCGATTTTGCTCTTTTTTGTGTCCTTTTTAAATTAAAAAATATGTTAAAAATTGATAATGGAACGCTTTCTACCAGAAAAAGCCCTGGTGAGTAGCGGAATAGGTTTCAGCTAACATCATTCACGTTATGAAGCGATGTTAACGACAACTCTAAAATCCACTACAAAAACACGTTGGTTGTGCGAGGTTCGTATAGCATATACTAACCTCGCAATAGTGTGAGTGGATTCTAAAGGTACTCCTAGTGTAGACAGCTGGCAGCCGTCTGTTTCGAGGAGTTTTTTAACATTTTTTTAAATTTTTATTTCTCCTCATACACAGACGGCTCGCTATCGTACAGCCGCCATTAGGGGACTTACAATGCAAAATCCCCCCGTCGGGGCTCTTCAATTTTTGTCTTTAATGAATCAAACTTTTGAAAATTTACGCAACCGAAATGCATATTAATATTCCCTCTTGGCATCAATTGCCAAAAAACGGGGAAAATCAAGTTAAAAGGAACAAAAACAGTGGCTTACCTCGGCTGTCGCGCAACTTCACTGCCCTGTTTTATCCGAACTTAATACACATAAACATATGGCCATTGAGTCCCCTGTACAGATCGCGCTAGAACTTCGGTCTCTGTATTTGGTGAGTGAAGCCAACGGAGTTCAGCTGAACAACCAACATAACAGAGACCGAAGATTTTGGTCTACTCCCAGTGCTGTTATTGCGTGCATGTGTAAGTGCAATATCTACTTCCTGACCTTAGTTAGAAGGCTTAGAGTTAGACCTGAGCCTTAGTTTTAGATCTATAAATTAGTTAGATTTAGAAAACACAAATTAATGAAATTTACAACAGATATTGCTGTGCTGAGAGAGATAAAAAAATAAGTAAAAGATCAGAAAATTTTCAGAACCGCCCCCCCCCCTTAAGCTTCCTGGCCTGGCGCCAAAATGGGCGCAATCATCAGGAAGCCAATTGGTATTGGAGCTTGTGCACTTTCGCCCCAGGCCCAGTCTCGCGATCTCGTACATACCCAACCATATTGACCCTGCGCCGGCGAGAGGCAGAGCCCGGCCCAGCGGGCTCATCAGAAAGGAACCGGCGGCGCGGTGCGAAAGAGCAATAACAGTCACCGTGGCGCATAATGATACATAATTGACACACAACCAACAGAACACGAACCTCTTCCCAGTTGTCTTCTGAAAATCCATCTTTGTATCTTGATTTCGGGAGAGTTTCAATGAAGTCGTCAATGTCCTTGTCTAATTTT
This sequence comes from Lytechinus pictus, assembly GCF_037042905.1. Classification (NCBI taxonomy): domain Eukaryota; kingdom Metazoa; phylum Echinodermata; class Echinoidea; order Temnopleuroida; family Toxopneustidae; genus Lytechinus; species Lytechinus pictus. Next base: position 18,771,593 of record NC_087255.1, on the reverse strand, counting down.
TCAGCCAACTTCTTCGCTTCTGCCTTGCCTTGACGCTCTGCCATCGTGATTTGATACTAAAGACTGAATTTGACGATTATTTTACTGGGTACAACTCACAACTAGTGTACCGTACCGTGAAAATCGTCCGCTATTTCAGATTTGATTTCGGGCTTATTGCGCAATATAGGAGTCGCGTCAAGATATATAGTCCACATAGAGATGTATACTAATGAGTATACATCTCTATGATAGTCCATTACTGTATATATTCGTTTAAATCATATTTATATTTTTCCCCTTATTTGATATTTTATCTTCATAAAGTCTAGAGGAGACCTCCATCAGAATGATTGATCCTGGTGGAAAGGGGGTCCAAATAGTAAAGAACAAAATAATATGGGGGGGGGGGGCAGAAAAGAACAAATGGTACAAGACCGAGATGTCTTGGGGTATTGCTCTGTAATACCTAGAGACAGGAATAACTGTCTTTTCTAGAGATTTATTAATGACAATTTCTGACACTTTACTACCATCCCGGAAGCCAATGCAATTCAACAGAACAACCATGGGGAAAAATGTCACCTTGAGGTCATTCTTGCCCCCCCCCCCCATGCACCTGACCCCACCCTAACCCCAACACATAACACACATTCACACACACACATACTGCTAAAATTTAAAGATTATTTGAAACAAATAAGAATGCAGAGTCTTCAAGTATTAGAGCTTGTGTTGTTTTATTTCTCAGAAATACAGTGATTTTGTGTAAATTGGATCACTGCACATATCAAACACAAACGCAATGCATATATCTTAAAAAGGAAAATAATATATACATTAAAAAAAACATTTTGGGATAAATGGGGTCAACAGGGACGCCTTCACATTTCGACCTGAATTGGTGATTTTACTTTCAAAATGGCCAATGGGAGTGTGAACAATTTAATCTTAAGAGAGAAAATATAAAATGCAAATACATCAATATAAAATCCATGTATTATATTATTTTGTATCACGAAAATCTGATAAATGAAATGGATAGTAAATAAAAAATTTAGCATGGACACATCAAGTGTTTCCTCTCATGAAAAATTCCAAAAAGCCTGAGTAAAAGAAAGATTTTTTTTATTCTTCCAACCTTGAATTAATTTCCATGTTGGGAAAAACTTTTGCTAGTATACTAGTATTTGAAATGAGAAATATGCAAAACATGTGATTTTGTCCGAAACATACAAATTATCATAAAGAGGTCAACTGAAATAGGTTTTCCAAAATATCCTCAAATCTTTCTCTTTTCATTTAAGAATTCACATAAGTAAGGCAAACAAATAAAATTTGCTACCTTATTTTTACTATCCATAAGATCTTGCAAAAATGCATTTTAAAATCAATCTATGCATTCAAATTTGAGATCAGATCATACTTATACAAAACTTAACAGAATTACGTCATATGATATATTTTAGTGTTAGGTTATCAGTAGACCAAGTATTTCTTCTTGGTGACATCATCAAATATGAAATCTTATATGAATCATATACATTGCAAAGATATTTTTATCGAGGAATAAATTATTACTATCAAGATAATTTTGCAACTTGTGAAGAATGCAAATAGGGCTTTTAACATGCTGTGAACTAATGCCATATTTTCTTCCTTTTTCATTACAAAAATGTGTGTGATTACAAATATCTGTAAAATCAATATCTAATATTTCTAAAACATTTCAAATCTAAACTTTATCAACATCTTTCATTTAAGACAATAGAGAATTAGAAAAAATCTGATAAATATGCACATCAAACAAACTTCACAAAATAGTGTCTTTACAAATATAGTGCAATCAAAATTTGATTCCAGATATGTCGCTGTACACAAAGATTTACAGGAAAGATGATGTAAAAATTTGTCTAGAATTTACCATTTTCAATATGTTACAAATCAAAACAATAAATATACAAATTAAGGAAAATATTACATAAAACCATGCATGAGACAAGCCTGTAAAACCCCCTTTGGCGGGGATATAGGCATGAAAAACATAGCAATCCAACATGCATTAATCATCATTCTTTTACACAAGAACAAACTAATTTTACTTACTATTCAGTTCTAAAATATTGATATTTTTAAACCATTCAACAACTGCATTAACATCTCTACATATGCATTTAACTTAAGCAAATCATATGAAGTTAAATAATATTTTACATTCTACAAAATGGAAAAATACGCATTTTGACAATGAACAACTAAAATCCTGTTCAACATGGAAACTACATGTAGTAATACCTGAGCCTTTTTTTTCATGTGCAACAAGGTAAGACTAAAAAGAACCCTTAACAGAATCATGGCTAATCCCAGGGCTTGAGTTGTAACTTTCAAATCCACTCCATGGTGCGAATAAAACTAAGTAACATTACTAAAACTACACATTTATCTTTTCTCTTTTCCATTGTAATCAAATAACATGCTCCCTTCATTACAAATTACTGCATTCTTCAAAAGTTAAGGGAATTACACAATTTGTGCGAATACTGGGTCTAGACCATACATGGATTAGTTAATACCATTGGTATAAGCTCATCTTGTTACATGGAATCTGGAAGAAACATTAGAGAAGTCATACATTTTCAGTAAAAATCATATTCATTATGTTTTCTAGCCTGATATAAATATTATCAACAAAAGCATATTACTGAATTTTATAATCTTGAATAATGATTATATGACTTTAACTGGAATTACAACAAGCCATTCCTGGAGGGATAAACTACATGGACACACAAATCATACAATTAACCACAATGAATATATAGCTGCAAACTAGATACTCACACAGCAATATGAAATACTAATTATTTCAATATGGCAATATCATTTCAACCACACTATTAAAAAAAATTCTTTAAAGATTTCAATCTAGACATATCATGATAATACAGCAAGCGAATATGATATTAATAAAGAAAAAATTCTAAATGGAATGTTAACGGCACATGTCATACAACAAAACGTACAAAAAGAAACATCAAACAATACAAACAAAAAAGGTACATGTATTCACTAAATTCTTCAGTGTCGTAGATAAACAGGTCAGAATTCTGGGAAAGACATTTTGACAGATAGCTAGAAAAATTCTCAGATTTTTAGGCACCTGTACAAGTATACTAACAGCGTACACTGTAGGAAGGCGAAGAGTGGCAAAGAACTACTTCTCTTACAAATGCTACGAAACTGCACTAAAGCAAAACACTTACGAATTAAGAACAACCCATCTCAACTACACACTTGTACATTAGTTCGTAAAAAAAGGCAAACATTCTACTTGTACATCTAATAACAAATTGTAACAAAAATTTCACCAGGTAATTAAAGTAGAAAAGGACTGCTGCTTTTTCCCGTATTTATATACATAAATTTATCTCACTGTCAAGAGCGTATCTACATGTACATGTACACTCTATTTTACACTTTAAATAAATTTAATGTATCAGAATTTGGCTAACATGACTTTAAAAAAAAAATGGACAGTGCATAGAATAGAAATTTCATTGCCATCATTAACATTATTTTATTTTTCTAGTTCGCTATTTCGTTACACATTTTCACCAGTATCCAAAGAAAAATATTGCTAACTTAAAAAAAGGCAAAGTTTATACCTTAACATTAAATAAGTCTTAAACAAACCTAGTGAACATAACAGAATCTAATGATGCAAAAAAGAATGTGCCTCTACCTTTAAATTGTTGTTGTGCATACCAGACATTCAATTCAGACCCATTCCCCTCCCTGGTCTGATATTGCACTGAAGAAAAAAATGATTGATTTCAAAGTAACTTTGTCTAAATCCCAAATGTGTATTTGACATTATTTCTACAATCTATCAGCGCAATTAGGTCATTATTATCACACACTAGCATGATTGTATTAGGTTATGTCTTCATGAAATCTGTAGTAACGACCGAACTAAATTCAATTTTAATTTGATCTGCGATACAAAACTCGGCATTTCATTGACCCTATATCCTTACTTTATTCTGAAATATTTCCACTTGTCAATTTCCATGTTCCAAATAAGCAGAATTCATTACACGAATCTAAAAATACAAATATTTCTCTCTTAAATGTTGATGAAAACTATATATAATTGCTAAATCCTATTCTACAACACACGTTTCATTTCATCGGTGGTTTGTAACATTTTCTTGTCCACATAAAACATTCTCCTCTGATTTAAACATACTAGGGTGTATTTCATGAAACAAAATTTCATTGACCATTGTTTTAGGCTACTGAAATTCTTGCATCTGATTGGCTCAGAATAAATTTGTCAGTGAAAATCAGTCAAGATGCTTTGTGAAACACTCCCCTAGGGAGCATTTCATGAAAAATCTTGTCAGATATTTCATCAAAGTATGTTTTAACCGACAGGTTCCATAGTTACAGTGCTTCTCAGCCAATCAGAATCAAGCAAAGCTGACACCTCACAGGATGAAAACTGCTAATGAAATGCTCCCCGGTGTATGACGTGCCATATACCAACAAAACAATGGTTCCTATAGAATTGATGAAACAAATATTTGAGAATAACAAAATATTTTTGTATATTTCACAAAACCCTGGTGCTTGCTAAATCTGTCATAATAACTTAGAAACTACTTTGGCCAATCTTCTAACAAGATAAGCTTAGCCTAGGAACTCAGAATCTTACAGGCTCATATGGCATAGTATTCTTCTAAAACCCTCCAAAGTACTCCTATTGTGAACCATATTACAGAGAAAAATAAGCCCATTGCTTGTAATATAATCGAAGTGGCTATTTGTTATAAGCTACAGAAATCCTTTCATCTGATCGGCTCAGAGCAAATTTGTTGGTGAAAATTACGGACAGTGCGCTTCATAAACGCTCCCCTGGACGTCAATCAAGTGCTCACATCGCTCACTCTCCTCACAATATCTCACAGAAGAAAATGATGATTGTCATGGATGATTTCATTATTCCGTAGATATATACACACAAGAACAGAAACAACGTCGATTACAATTTGTACATTTCATTTTGAGCTGCCATTGCTGCCCGTAGCAAGAGTGATGGTAGAATTGACAGTTGTTGATGACGGGCTCTTCTTAATGTCGATGCCATCGCCGTTCTCTGTGATGCTGTCTGAACTCATTGATATCCTCTCCCCTCTACTGTCAACTTTATCTACAAAGACACAAGAAATTAAATTTGAAACCCCAACAATAAAAGAGTATCGAGATAAAAAAAAATTAGCCTGAATCACTGTTTAGTGATTGATAGCCCCCAAAAATCAGATTTCACACAAAATTGCATAATAAGAATAAACTAGAAAACACTGTTTTGGGTGGAAAAAAAAAAATTCTGTCTTGTACGTTATATCTTGGGCAATGTGCATGCTGTTTTTCATTGGGACCATGAAGTCGACTGCTGAGGTCTTTATCACATCCCAATCCATTTGATCGGGGGATTTAAGAATAACAGGGAGAATAGCTTCAGACTACCGATATGTGCACTTTAATATCTATCCTCAAAAGTATTATAAATATTATAAACTAAGGGAGACATATATGTCAAGAAACTAATTACAGTTAGTTTATTAACTTCTCACCAGGCAACATCGACTGTAAAAGACATTTTTCCTACAATATTTTTTTCGGTCAGTTCATCAAGAAATTCTGTTCACTTATCAAATAATAAACTGTGTCTTTAAACTATCATCATTGTATGTTAATCAGCAGCTCCCATTGTAATTACTGTCAAGATACTTACCCATGACAGCGATAGGCGTTTCTCCCGTCGCCGAGGCCACTTTGTGCTCGATAAGATAGAACATGTATTCGTCATAGAGAAGCCGTATCAAATGGAAGGATCCAAAGCTGGCTGCACTACGCAATGTCAGGTCACGGATCACCATTGAGCTGCAATGATGAATAAAAAAATAATAAATTGCATTCGTGTACAACGTTCTGACAGGAAGTAGTATGGTTGACCAAAAAGGACATGTATCATCTGTTGTTACTAAAGGAAATTAATTACCATATGCTTTTGCTTACATATTTCTTACTTGTAATTTTGCAAAGGTTCTATTATCAAATGAGCTATCATTTTAGTAATTGAACATTCTTTTAAAGAGTAAATTGAGCATTGAGGGTTGTTATTTAAAAATGTAAAACCATAGTCCTCTCCCTCCACCCCCCCCCTTCTAAAAATAAATTTTATCAACATTTTTTTTAAATAAAGGCAGGCCTTTATACGTTCCTTTGCCTCATTTCAATCAATTATTCAATAGAATATTAATCAACAGAACAAAACAATCTCTTTGAAAAGTAATGCCATTTCCTTTACACTGCCTTGAAAAGGCAAGAACAAAATAGTCACCAATCAACAAAAATTGAGTAATTGAATTTCTTTTATATTTCACCTTGTGTCAGTGTACTTTACTTCTGGGCAAAAGCGTAAGCAAGCAAGAACAAAAAATCAGCAAGGAGATTATAAGTCAAGACATCACAGTACTTCATTGGCATCAGTATACTATTGAATGACAGTCACAAATAGCTCTGTACAGAATATACAACTTATACTACTTTTTCACATGCTCCCTATTGCATCTCAAGGCAGCATGCATTCCATGTGTTTCCACTCTAAATGCAAATATCTGTCTTCTTTTTCGTTACCTGTAGAAAGACCACTTGAGAAGAAATTGACGTGCTGCCTTGGCGAAGTACGGTGAGCCTTCATGGGGTTCCAGCACCTGGGTGACCACACCCTTCAGCCACGCTGCCCACTGCTCCAGGGAGTTCTGCTGCTGTAACGTCCTCTTGAAGTCCTGCTCCAACTGCTGGACTACCGAATCGTCACACTGGCATACCCATGAAGCTTGTTCCTGCAGTTAATAATAAATCAATAATGATAAAAAATAATAGTAAAAGAAATAATAATAACAAAAAAACAAAACAATAACAATAACTAGATTTTAATTCGTCATGAGGACGAATTAGGTGGTCTGTCATGATTTTTCATTCAGTGTCGGCTAATGTATGAAATAAATCATTTAGATATGATTGATAATCTTGATCATAGACATCATAGGAATAAATTTTGACCATTGCTAAATGTGATTATTAATGTGGTGATGACAATCGTCAGACATACATATTCAAACAGATACATACAAGATAGATAATTATATATATAGATGGATGGATGGATGGAGAGATAAATGATATGTGGTTATATTAATAAAACATAGATAGACAGACAGACATATAGATAGATAGATAGAGACAGACAGACAAATAGATTGATATAGAAAGATAGACATATTCAAACAGATAGATATATATTAGAGAAATAGATAGATAGATAGCCAGACAGACATACATATATATAGATAGAGAGATAGATAGAGACAGGCAAATAGATGGGTAGATAGATAGACATATTTAAACAGATAGATGTATATATATATTAGACAGAGAGAGATAGATAGATAGACAGATATACAATGTAGGTAGATAGACAGACAGACAGATATATGGATAGAGTGAGAGAGAGAGAGACATATTCAAACAGATAGATATATATTAGACAGAGAGATAGATAGACAGATATGTCATGTAGGTAGATAGATAGACAGACAGATAGATAGATAGAAAGATAGATAGATTGATAACATAGATAGCAGATAGATAGACAGATATGATTAGATAGATATAATATGAAAAAAGTAATTATAATCTGTTTTATTTTGCAATATTTTAACTATTATTTAGTAGAATTCTTATAATTGATCGTGCGCAAGATAGTAAAAAAAAAAAATCATGTTCACCCTCGGACTCGAACCCCTGCCCGCATGATTGATTGAGATGCAAGTCTGACGCCCAATATTTCCCATAGACTTTACACGTATGCAAAATACGAGAATCTCAAATCCAATTTTGCAAGTGAAATACGGGCATGATCCCAGCATCTGATCGAAAAATAAAGGCAACACTCCCAAAGCTTAGAATTTCAGCAACAACATACTAAAAGCTCAGGGATAACTGACAAGAAAAATTGGAGATATGGCTCACGAAATAGAGGAATGTAGAATCTAGTTTTGAGAAAAAGTCATGTCCCATAGAGATTACACGCAAAATGAGTAATAATGACATGCCTTTATTATTTGCAATTTATCAGGATGATCCGTTTATTAAAATGAAGGCAATAACTCAGAAAGAGTAAGACCTAAGCTACAACATATCCAAAATTGGGTGAAAATTGATCAATATTCACAGAGTTAGAGCCAAATTTGCATAATTATTATGACATCATAACACGCAAAATTGATATTTTGACTTCCGACGCCATTTTGATGACGTCATTATATAATTGAGGGTCAAATGAGACATGAAATTATATCTCTAATTCATACTCTATCAAAATATGAAAAAAAATTGGGGGGTCCCTGTTCGTTCTGAAGAGCTACAGCGGATTTTCTATAGGCATGTTTTTGCCCATATATGGCCTATAGTGAGAGCGCGCGCACACATGTGATGCAAACTTTAACGGGTGTTAATTTCGTTATTAATGGTCGTAGAAGGTTGATCAAGGTATCAAATTGCTCAAAATTATATTATCAATGCAATGATATAAAAAAAAACGGTGTTTCTGCGTTGCGTTAAGGCGTTACTCGCGCAAATTTTTGAAATGCTTAGAATGACCGGAAACGTACTCTACTTTGGTCAAAAAGTGATTTTGAGCATTTTAACATTTTGACGCGCGCGTCGTGAGCTCCAGGTGACCTTTGATGACATGACCTGATGACCCTTGACCTGAATTTGATGTGATGTAAATTTGATTGATTTTTGATAATTGATAATGGAAATATGATTGATAATGTGATTTTACAAAATGGCGTCTAGATGACGTCATCATGACCTGATGACCTTGAAAAGCTTATTCTGACATGTCCATGACAGATCCTATAGATGACATGAAATTCAATGAAATTGACACGGTCAAATTCGAGATATCTTGGCGACAAATATATAGCCATTAAAAATAAATAAAAATGAAAAAAATAAAAACAAAGAAAATTCTGACGAAATTAAGAGGGGATCTGTCAGAGACAGACCACCTAATAATAATAATAATAACAATAAAGAGAACAATAAAAATAAAAATGATATTAAAAAAAAATGTATTACTGAGCTCACTTGATGACAGCATCAACATTTTCAATCAAGAACATACAAGTATACTTGCTTATGTAGCGCTCATTACTTCTTAATTCCTGCCAGGTCCCCATTTATGTCACCTTGTTTGAGAGAAACAATACTGCACAATACAAATTTCTTGGGGGGAGGCACAAACTGACCTAACCCAACCCTCCTCCACTAAACAGTTTAGGTACACACCTGAAGCCAGCAGGTACTTGCTATTTCTAACGAAAGCTACATTATCATAGTACATTTGAAGTCAGCCAATCGATTTCCTTTCTTTCAGTAGCACATAACAGGAGGTTGCATCTTTCAATTAACAACAAGTTTAAAGATAAATGCCAGTTGTGACGATGATTTCAAAATGAATTTGTCCAGAAACTAATGGCTACCCAAGTGTCAGCATTGCTAAATTCATATAAAATATGTGCCAAAGGATTGTCATGAAATTGCAAAATTGCTGAGAAATTAGCAATATGATCATGGTGTTCCAGCAAAATGTTGGGTCTTTTCCAGGCAATAATAATAGACTGTCCCTCATGTGCTTATCTGTGTTATCGATCTTCAACATGATTGTTTTTCAGATAAGATTTCATAATTTCACAAAGTTCAGTTAATGTAACTGTATCAGATCTAGATTTACATTGGTATCGTGACATTAAGATTTGTTTTACAGACTTTCTCATGAAACAAGTGTCTACCGCAACTGCATTCTTTTGTCTTTAATGAAATACGGCCTCGAATTCTCCTTACCTGTACATTAGCAAAGTCTACCCTGTTAAGATCACTGAGCATCTGGTTTATCTGGGACGTGTTCTGCAGGACGGCCCTGGCAGCCTGGGCCAAATGGTTGAGGGAGGTATACCTACGAAGAGTCTGGGCAAAGGCTGTTACCGCTCCAGCCTGCAGTGATGTAGGAGGGAAGAATGAAATATCTAATACCAACTGGGCCCCGTAACACAAAGATTAAAGATTAATCGTACGCTTGATTTTTCACAATTAATTGCACATTGTAGTCAATGCAATCAATCATTACAAAAATGTCTTGCATTGACAGCTAAGCTTTGTCTTTTGGGCCACTGGCAGAGCTGCCAAGTTGTATTTTGCATTTTCAGTATTCTTATCCCCCAAAATCAGTATTTTGACAAAAAAATCAGTATTTTTACCGTGTGAGATAAATATTTTGTATTTTTCCCAAAAAAAGTGTATTTCATAATAGAATGCTTGGCGCACTCGCCCATCACGGCGCTCAGGCTACATGCAAGCTAAAATGTGCACTGCTCTTGCAGATGAAAAAAAAAAAACATTGAAACTTGTGTATATCTCACCCTGGTTTTTACAAAATGATTGAAAAAAAAACAAGTTACCTGAAATTACATTGATCTAATAACCATATTTGTGTACGTTTTATGAAATAGAGACATATAGAGATGATTTTTTTTTAAAATACAAAAAACGTATTTTTAAAAGAAAAAACGTACTGCCGTATTTTGGTTGCAAAAACGTACTAAATACGGAAAAATCGTACTACTTGGCAGCTCTGCACTGGTAGCATAAGAGTAGACAGGCTAATCTAAACATAGTTGGAACAAGGTATCATCATCACCTTTGAACCCTTCCCTTTCTCTGTGCATGTGAGTTTGTACTTTGTTTATTTGATTCATTTGTTTTTTAGTTATTATCTATTTTTTAATGTCTGTTTTATCATTTTTCCCCATTTTCATTTTAAGCTATTTATTTATCCATTTCAAGGGGGGGGGGTTCAGGGAAGGGGTTAAAGGAATTAAGTCACAATTCATTCCACAGGAGCAGAGTTCACTGTATTACCAGTTACAATGTATATGTACACATGTACACATTCCAATGACTCAATGTTACATATTTGGATGCTTGATTTCATTATTTGTCACAAAAAACATTAATTTTAGTTAATTAGTGCCGCTCATTAACTAAAATTATTCCACAGTTCACACTCATTTCATGGAGCACTCTGATCTTCAGTGCATTTCAGGCAAACTTAAATTACACAATCGGAAGCCACAAAGACATATTGGCAATTTACAAATGAGCAAGCTATAAACTGGTCAAATATAAGTTGGCTATTTTATCAAGTATCTTATAAACTCACTTCCTTTAGCAACATACTCCTCTTGTCAGAAATTTCATCTTTTAAAGGAAAATATTGTTGTGTCGCTGCAAGAAGGCCACTAACACCACACTTATGCACATCACTTACGAGCAAAACACCCTTAGCAGCACGCATAAGTGCATTGCAAATTGGCATTTCTGCACTGATGAAGATGTTTGGCTAAGGGCATTCTTGCACCGGCACGACGATATATTGATTGCTGTTACCTTTAGACTGAGCATTTCTGGAGGACAGTTGGACATGCTATTCCTTAGCCAGCCCTCTAAGCTCTTTGCAAAATTCCTGATAGCTTGAGTCAAGGCACCTGAAAAATGGAAGAAAACATTCATTGGATTAAAACTGATTCTTGATTCTCTCTCAAATGGTAATTGTGTGGAAAGGTACAAACATGACAGCATGGGAAGATGAGTCTAGAATGAGAGCAAAATAAAACAAACTGAAAGGATATATTCAGCGGTAAGAATCTTTGCTTCAATGTAGTTTTCCCCCCTCAAAACAAATCAGTCTTCTGAAGTCGGTGCATGTAAGATGTCACGAGACATTGTCATGTGGCGTCGCAATGCTATACCCGTATGTCGCGAATTTGGTCTCAAAAGTTGCACGAGGCTTCAGAGAAAAAAGTCAAGTTTTGCGGCACTTATCTTTTTGCGTTTCAGAAATATCCACGAAGCGTTGAGGGTGGCCATCATGTCCCCCCAGTCCTTATGGTTAAGTCAGCATATTCAATCAAAGTGGAACATTTGGCACAGTCAAGGCAATTTTTCCGACCTCATTATAAAAGCATGTTTTGTTTAATTCTTCTAGGTTTAAGTTCAACCTGGTCAAACCAATTTCTGGGGTCCCAACAAATCTGTCTTGGGCAGTCACCGAGAGGCCTACTTGTGCTTTTCATGGAAATCTTTTTCAGATGGCCCTGACAAAAACTTAAAGAAACTCAAATTGTTTCAAATCTTGATATCTAATTACAGTACTTGATTGTAGATGCGGTAGCAGTAAAAAAAAATTTGTGTGAGAAGACATATTCTGCTACTGTAAAAAAAAAATGATTACGGAGTCTGTAAATTTTGTAGAAAATATCATATAATTGAAAGAACATCTTGAAAATCCATATTCCATTGTTTGAAATAGATATCTGAAATAGAAATCATGAACATTACACAGATACTTACTGGGGATAGGTCTAAGGACATCTGGAATTAAGACCTCAACTAGGCCTTGGTATAGGATATGATCGTAGTGTTTGATGTAGGTCTGGATCGGTACGAGTTTACACAGGGCAAAGAGTTTCTCTTTCGATAGCTGCTTCTCTTGCTCTTCATCTCTGTGAAGAATGAATGGATGAGGAAAAAGAAATGACTTTCTGAAGTTGTTTTCCTTTCAAATGCAAGCCATGGATAGTTACACAACCCATGATTTTGGATCATAAATAAAGGTCATTTTCCGGTCCCATGACATTTGCTCCAGCGACAATTGCTATGCTGTGGATTCCACACACTAACCGAATTACCAACTTCAATACTTAAAACTATACCCTATCCTAAACCACTAAACCTTACATAAAACCCTAACCCTATACCTTAGCCAAAATAAAGCCCAGAGCAATTGTCGCCGGAGCAAATTTCGTGTCACCCATTTTTCCATAAATCAATTATTTACTGTGTATACGCTGGATCTGTCAATTTAGCAGACTCCTCATTCAAACTTACAACTCATCTTTTCTTTATTATATTTTCCATCAAACTAATAAAAAATATAGAGAATTGTATTATCTACATTGGCAAAATTTATACCAATATCAATATATATGATTCAAATGAAAATGGATGTTCTTAGGATGAATTATTTTTCTGTACTTTAGGAAAGAGAAAACAAAATCAACTTACAACACTGTATCTGGCAGCGGACACCTCCAGAATGTATGCCACAGCTGTTCGATAAGCGGGAATTGTAGGTTAACTACAACGTCAAGTATTGACTGAAAAGGAACAGAGATTTTACATAAACGATAAGTGTTTCTCAAACTAAGCACTGAATGAAGTGCAGTATTCATCTTCTTTAAAGAACTCATTAAAGAACTCATCCAACCAAACTCAAATCTTTATACCTCCTGCAAAAGAGGGTTGTCAGAATAATTACACTTTCTCATTATCAAGCCCATTCTAGCCCACTATTTAAACAACTCAATATATTAGATGTATACCAGTTAAATGACTATATGTGTGCAATTCTCATATTTAAACATGTAAACACTCAACTTCCTAAATACATATCGGATATGTTTGTAAAGAACAGTTTAATTCATACTTATAATACTAGAAACAGGAATCAATACCACAGATGGAATGTGAATACAGAATTTACTTTTTATTCATGTAGGCATCATGCTCCTACAATCTGGAATTCACTCCCTACATTTATAACCTCTATTTCATTTTATAACAGATTTAAGCACAATGTAAAGCTATATTTGATCAAACGTGACTCTCGTTGAAGTTTAAATGATGTTTGTCTTCTTTCCTTTCAATCCCCCCCCCCCCTCTGCTTTTCATTCTCTCCTACCCTTTTCATGTATGTTTGTTCTGGGTTAGTCTTGGTGCAAGACGCAATTCATTTTTATTTACTGAATATTTACTGAATTTGTTCTCCGCTTTTATTAATTGATCAAATCTTATGCAAGTAAGGGAGCTGTCTTGACAAGACCTTTACGGTCTTTTACAGCTATACCTAATTTCAATACTTTTCTATTTAATATGCATGTACATACCATTCATATACTTTATTTTATCTTGAATTGCATTTTTTATCCAATGTGTTGTTATAAAATGTTTTTAATATTGGAATTGAATAAAGTTGAACTTGAACTTGAAATTTTTTTTCCCCAAAAAGGAAGTAAAACTAAAGAAATATATTTTTCACTACATTTTCTTTATTTTTTTTTAGGAGATTGGGATAAGAGGAAGGGAACATTAAAATAAATCCTTTCAGAACCTTGATGCTATGAGTGTAAATTTGTTTTAATTTTCTAAAGGAAAATATTAATAGTATCAAATAAACGGCAATAAGACCAAATTGATAGTAGACCAACTGGGTTTAGCCCATTTTGTACGTGTAAAGTAGACCAACTGCTTGTAGACCACATGAATGTAACCCCCTGGTACTGCTTACCTCACAATGTTCACGATATAAAGACTGAAAGACATCGACATCTTCTCCATCCAAACCATCGGGCAAGAGATCCGTAGCCACGATAAGCTCCTTGAAGTCCGGGAGCACCTGCGTGGAGTCGCCCAAGAACTGCTGGTGCTGCTGGGTTTGTGATGGCACATGGTCACCGGAGTTGCCCCCGGTCCCTCCGGCGTTGGGGCTACCGTCCTCCGGTTTGCCACCCATGGGGGAAGGCTTGAACCTGCATTGTAAGAAGTATAATTTTAAAAGGATGTTACACATAAGCCGGTCATAACTGAAATAATCAGCAAATCATAAACCATGGGGGGGTCGTTACAAAGGGAGATAAGTTGTACTCAATCCAAACACACTTTACACAAATCCAACTAAGATGCAATTAATGAGCAAATCATATTTCACATTAAATATAAAAAGTTCCTTAAATAAAAATTCTGCTTTGCTGCAAGCTTTGTGGTAGAAGTCCATTCCGACAGTCACTGTGGCATCATTACGATTTGGAATTTAGTTCGCTTTATAAACCTCCAACAGGGAGGCTTGAAACAGACTAGAATTTGATTTTATAATTCATACCACTATTACAATTTCTTTGAAAATCGGATCACAACAGATTGTTTAGAGCGTGTGCGCCAGGCTTTCGAGTCATGAATAAATGCCACTGTGTGCATGATATATGACCCATGACTTCACTGATAAATATGCAATAGTGCATCCTCTGAGCATAATCTGACCATTGCGGTGTTATTTTATATAGTGCATGCAATTGGGAATTTCTTAAATCTTTGTGAAAATCCACCTTGGTTCCTTGGTTGAATACCTGGTGGGCGTTTCAAAGAGCTGTTTGTAAGTTAAGAGCAATTCTAAGAACGACTGGTGAACCTTTCTCACGCGCTAAATAATCACCAAAGAACATTTAATGGCGAATATCATTTACCACAAGAAAGGAATACCAGTCATTCTAAAAGTCACTCTACGAACTGCTTTATGAAACGGCCCCCTGGTTTATGATGATTCTTTTTTTCTCTTAACATTCCTTCAAATTCAAGAGAAAAATCAAATGAAAAAAAAGTGTATCAACAATTGCTTTCAGATTTTCATTGACTTAAATTGCTGAGTGTCATTAAGAACAATCAATTACCTTTTTGCTGAGTTGATGGGCTGTTGTCTCATGGCTGTGTGACCAGTATCATCTTGGAACTGATTTAACGAGGACGTGCTCTTGATACGGATTCCATAGTAATGGTACTTTGAATTCCCCCTGGAAAAAAAAGAGAAAAATTGTGCTATTAAAGGTGGATTGTAATGACACATGATAAAGAAATTAGTCTAAAACAAGGAGAGTATCGACTTAAAACATAATACATAACGCTACCCTATGTTACTTAAACAGGGCCTGCCCCACCCCCTACTACCCAAGATCTCGGCAGTCGACGGTGTATTCAAGACGAAAATCACACACGTTGTTATCAAAATCTACACAACTATACAGTCAATTCCTCATCAATTACAATTTAATTATGCTCATTTTTGATGAGATACACTTTGTAAGTTTCTGATTATTTGTTTCATCATGTATTCCTGAATAAGGCTTCATAAAATGTTCACATAATTTTGTCTTTCCTTGACTTTCCAGTGCAGAAGAAAAAGAAAACCACATCACTTTCCATAATTTGTCAGTTGAGTGTAATGAATGCTAGACAAATAAATACACAGATAATTTGAGAGTTAAGTGAAAAATATCTTTAATATCAAATTTTCCAGAATTTTCAAAAGAATTTTGACAAATCCCTGACTCTCCTTGAATGCTTACTTCTGGAAAACGTAACTGTCATACTAATATCAAGAATTCTCACTCGGACACATATGACCACCAGGATCAGACACACACTCACCTTGTACCTAATCTCCTCGTTCTGAGTCCCAGGAATACCGATCTGATGAGTTTACCAAACGATGCAGCATTCACTGGATCTAACTTGTGTTCCTGGCAATGCCTCAGGTAGTGATTGTACAGGGTGCTACGGGGTAGACTTACACCTTCCGCCGTCTCGTAGTTATCTAGGAGCCATTGAACCTGTTGAGCCAGTGAGGTAGGTAGGTAAACGGTGAAAAGAAAAGAGAAGAAATAGAGAGAGTACTGCTCACTGTGCATAGAGACATGCACAAGGCCATGCCGCAGCAATTCTAGTACATGTAATACAAGTCAGGCCACATGTTACATTATCATATATCTCCTATACGCTTCCTGAAGACTTTCGATGGCGTTATCCTTGCTTTGGCCTGGCAAGCCTTTTAAAAAAAATACATGATTTAAAGGATTTCATTCCAAACCCATCTACCTCACCCGAGTCAAGCGAGGCATACGTAGATTAATGTCTTACCAAAGGACATTCGTACTTTGGCCAGGAATCGAACCTGATCTACCTGAACCCACCTCTACTGCACTAATGTAAAAACATGAGGGCAACCTTTGTCAGGGGATGTACATGTATTGTTTTAAATACATCCTTCCACGCCCTGCTACTTCAAGTACACTGAAATACTTCTCAAAGGTGAAACTCACTGTAGCTGGGGATGCCCTTGTTGTGTGTGTTATGGGATGCCCGTCACCATCTATGCTGTGGCCTTGCACGAGGTACGTCCTCCCTGGCTGTGCAATGAGCTGGGAGCCTCCAAGAACCGAGCCACCAATGACGGAACCTCCGACCAACGTCCCGCCCATCACTCCCGTGACGGTATTCTGCGTTCCAAGCGTCTGGAGGTTGGCCGACGAGACGGACCCCTGACCGAAGTAACTCACCGGGGTAGCCTGCGTGTACATGGTTGCGGCTTCGCTGTAAGGATAGGGGTTGGTCCTGTTTCGTCATTTTGTTTAGAGTTGGTGGCGAGATGGTAGTTGGAGTAGTATGAACACAGCACACCACACATGGTTATTTTATAAGAGACAGCGCCCCCACGAGGTGATGAGATGACAGGACACAAGAGGATACAAGACAGCAAGGTGAGGATGGAGCGATGGGGACGCACGCAGCATGGGAAGGTGTAAATGGTTGGAGGAAAGACACACGGGATTAGTTATTTAGTAGTTTTATTGCGAATACAACACCTACACCATAAACCCGGGCTTATATATATCACACCCTTGTCAATAGTATACCATCACCGGAATGGTTACAGGAAACACACCCATGCGATCTTAGGAGTATTAAGCATTCACCAGGGGAACACTAAGATTCTTCTTATAACTCTTTCAAGCAATCATTCCTCGAGAAGGAGAAGCTGGTCATCTCATTCATATTCAACATTGAATCTACTATATCTTCATGCTCTTTAATTATCAAACTAATATTACTAATCCTATTCAGTTAGACAAAAATAGATTAATATCTAACTGGCATATGTAAAATAGTATCATGCATATTCTTTTTTCAACGTCTTGAAGCAAAACTGACCGTAACACATCACAGTGGTAATTTAATAAAGTTTCTCTAAAACACAAAGAAAAAAGAAACATGCTACCATGTTGGCATGCATTCAAGTCTCTGAATAGATCAATGCATTGCAAGCTCATTGATGGCTTATTAATTTTTCATTTTGTATAAAGCTTGGAAATTATATCATAACATGAATATTTTCCTACTGCATCATAAATGTAAATATAAAGATAAAATAAAACAAACATACTGCCAACTATTTTCCCTACAAACATAATTATTTTGTAAATAACAATGCAATGTTTTAATATTTCACTTTCACCCCTCCTGTTTTCCATATCTAGACATAAGAACATTTAAATTTGAAACAATTACGTTAAAGGGAAGGCTTTGTTTGATTCAATTAGTTTGGATGCTTTATATACATTTTAATTAATGACATGAAAACAAAGAAAGTATGATTATTATATGGATGAACAAAACATTAAAACACAAATTATCAATACTGTAGTGTACATGTGCATGATTGTGCTAAAGAGAAAATGGGTGGAATATTTTGGCAATATTTCATCAACATGATCTAATCAAAAATTAAATTTATAAAACAGGTACATGTAAATGCCAAAATGATAATGTCTAATAAAATGCAGTTCTAAAAATGGTAACATTAACTTTCTATCCAAGTTCTGGAAAGTTGGCATGATTTAAAGATTTTTCACGAGTAAGGAAATTGGCAATAGGTGAATCTTATTTGAACACTGATGTATAAAAATAATGTTTTTCTAGTATATCATTATCACAATCTTGGATTA
This sequence comes from Lytechinus pictus, assembly GCF_037042905.1. Classification (NCBI taxonomy): domain Eukaryota; kingdom Metazoa; phylum Echinodermata; class Echinoidea; order Temnopleuroida; family Toxopneustidae; genus Lytechinus; species Lytechinus pictus. Next base: position 18,752,808 of record NC_087255.1, on the reverse strand, counting down.
CATTCCACGACAGTGAGACATGCACATGCACACTAATATTACACATCATGCAAGTTAGTATGATAGCAGATTAAACACATAACAGATGGGTGCAAATGGACTTGAATAGCTCTACAACTTTATATGAATACAAGCATTTCCCAATAAAATTATTGCAAATTAAAAATAACATGGGCCCATAATTTGTACGAAAAAACAGTATTTTTTATTCTAATCCTGAGTATTAATCAAACTAAGCTTATAAAACTTACAATTTGGATAAAATAATACAAAACATACAAAAATGTGAATTTGATATGAAAAATTAATTTCAGGAAAAATATGAAGGTATCTACATGTAATGCTTTGTGTAAATTACTATAGATAACGCTTATTTGTTAAACTGTGAGGATGAAAATGGAACATTCAGAACCCCCATTGTAAGTGCTCAATATTTTTTTTTTATTATTATTATAGGGCAGAGCATAAAATCACTGTATGAGCTCATTTCAAGATTCAAGTGTGTGATGTGAGTTATGACAAACAAAATTTGGTTCAAAAAGAAAGGAAATTATAAGTGCACTGCATTGCAAGGCAGGAAAAAAAAATAAAGAGCAGAAATTGTAACAGATGAAAATACAAATAAAAAGTAAGATTCACACATTCTAGCAATGCTTGAGTAAAAAAAGAGGGCAAACTGAAAATCAGAGAGAAGAATTGGAGGAAGAAAAAAATAAAAAACTAGTGCAGACAAGATTCATCACACATCTATATTGATCTCTTTTTTAATGAGCTCACATAGCGCCGTTAGCATAGATGGAATTGGTGTGTCGGTGATCAGGCCCCTGTACGTACTGCACTTGGCCTTGATAAATAGCGGGCTGGTTAGCCCGCTGGACCTGTGCGCCAGAGAGGGTCGTCTGCAACGTCACCGTGGTGCCGGAACTAGGCGTGTCCATCACTTCTGCTACATGGAAAATGGTGAGACAGAAAGAGGGGGATGAGTGGGATAGAAAGAGAGGGAGAGAGACAGCAAATGGCCAAACAAAGATATAAAAGTTCATTATTTTTTTTATAGACCCATTAAAAAAAAATATGTATGGATGATCAGGTAAGAGTGAAAAGCACTCTACTCTTCTACCATTTGTTGTGATGAATACATTCCAATGGACATGCATTAATCACAGCAAGTGGTAGTCAAAGAGAATAATGTTTGAATATGAATCAAACTACTATAAATTCCAAGTTGTTAGGTATCACTTCATAGGACAAAGAAATACACTTTCTTGTTGGCATTGGGTACAGCACAAGCTGACTTTCCAAGTTGGTTGTAGAAACAAGGACATGATTGTTATACACTTGCCATGGCAACCAGTGTTAGAGTGACGAACTGTACGTTGAAAATTTAATGGAATAATAAATGCATTACCTGATGGAAATATCAATTTTGGAAGCAAGGGATTGTATAGTGAGAAATGTAAGGTATCCCCCTATCCAACATGTTTCTAATACAAATTTATGCATGCAAATTACTTCAATATATCCTAAAATTCCAAACCCATCCTAATAGGAAATTCATTTTAGAATACAAGGGAAAAGCCAAAAGTGACATCCAAAAGAGTTGACAACATTGTACACTCACTACTTCTGTATTTCATTATATGAAATATGAGATCTTCAATTTTTAAACATGAAGATTTGATAACAAAGAAATTCTTTACAGAATCACTGCAATTTACAACAATGATAATTTAACTGTTCATGATGCAGTTAAACGGTTCAAGGACGTTTGGGCATTGTTCCATACTGCTTGTGAAAAGCCTAAAACAGGCAATTGTTTTGTGAAAACAAGCAATAATGAAAATATTGGCACTTTCATATTCTACATCCATTTATCTTTTAAAAAAATAGTCAGCATTCTTCCAGTTTTGAGTTATCTTGCTTTATTCAAATCAACTTGTTGTTTGGGTGGACTTGGCGTTCAATGAAATGGTTTTACTAACTTGCTAACTGCAAGAACTGTTGGTTTGGCTGGATGGTATGCGAGGTGGGCTGAATAGAGTGGGCGGAAGCTGGCTGTGCTGCGATGATTGTTGTCTGTGAAGGCTGGTGCTGTGCTTGCTGTGCTTGAGTGGTACCCGATACGGTCTGCATTTCATTCACGAAACTCTGTGTTGCCATAATCCACTGTCAAAACGAGAACAAGAGAAAATACCATCATGTTTATGAGGAGATTAACAACTCAACTTTTCAAATCAATCTACAAAGGTTACTAAAGAAAAGTTGCAATGACCAACACTTGGTATAAGAAACTCTAAGGGGGTATGGGTTCATTCCATAATAAAGCTCTTCAAATTTTCTTATAAATGATATACTTACGGACTGGAAAATAGAAAGTCAACCTTGTTTTTATTCCAGTTTATTTTGGTTGCACTGCTTGAAGATTATTAATATGCAGATGTTATAACTATTTACATTCAATGAAATGGATCTGAAATATTAATCTACTGCACTCAATTTGTTTTTAACAGATATTTTTTGCTCACAGAACTTACTAATGAAGTGCCAAAATATGAGCCTCATACTTTGGCACTTCATATATGTACATGTACGCAAGTCTTTTATCAAGTCATTATAGGTTCATTTCATAAAAAAAGGTTTCTCCACTAAATACTTTACTTCAACTCATATTCCCCTTCAGATGCTAAATAATAAGAGCATACAACAGCAACCTTTTCTCCACTTTTATTGTACCTGGATAAGCTTAAGTGTTCATTTCACCAACATACATTACATATCATGTATACTCTATTGTACGTGATAAATGCCCCTTTTTATGTACACTTTTTTGTGTGTGTAATCTAGATCTCCTTCAAGCAATTAATGCCTTGCAAACACATACTGTACGTGTAATCATTTACACATTCAGCTACTAAATACGGAAATAATTAAAACTCTCAAAATTGAAGATTCAAACATTTCTATCAAAATAGCTACGATGATCTACTGCATGTGTAGGATACGGTATATGTTAATGTACATCTCCAACATAAAGCATGAGACACCATAACAAAAATGAATAGGAAGAAAGACCCGTACATGTACAATGGGCATTTGAAAGTGAAGCAGTATGATAGGAAAAACATAACAAGAAAAGAAACGATGATTACACATACATGAAGATGAGAGAAAAACATACCTCTGTTAGTTGGACTCAGGCGATAGATGAAGAAAGAGTGAGTAAATAGGATGTCTCAGAATGATATGACTGGCCTTGACTACAGGTGGGTTCATGAAGCTTGTGTGGCCATAATACACTTTAAGAGTAAAAAAATGAAATGTAGAGATACAATGTAGAAAGAAAGGGAGAGAAAAGACCCCAGGTCAATTACCACACTAAACAGAAAGAGAGGATCGTCTTGTCAGGGGAAAAAAGCCCTTAACACCACATTTCCGCGCATCACATGAATGCAAAAACACTCTCGGCAGCACAGAATAGTGCACTGCATAAGGGCATTTCTGCACCAATGCAGTGCAAGAAAGTGTTTTGTTAAGGGCATTCTTGCACCGACATGACTTTATATTCTTGTACACACAATGTGAATATAGGAGATTGTTAGAGAACAGCATAATAGGAAAATGTGTGATATGATATACTATACACCAAGAAAGCATGGATTAGAATGAGATTACATGAGCCACACATATAATATACTACCACATGCTGACCCGTTTTATGGATGAAAAATACTTGGGATGTGAATGGGTTACGACTGAAGAAAAGGTGTTGAAATACATAGTTATGAAGATCAAAGCCGGAAAAGAATAATCTGACACCAAAATTGATTTTCGAGGTACACTCATCGTGAACCATTTTTTTAGGATATTGGGTGAAAGTCCACTTTTTATACCAAAAAATTATTTCTCCAGGAAGTATAAAAATCATCACTATCAGCAGCACTTGGCAGATCCGGGGGGGGGGGGGGGGGGGGGGAAGAGGAACAAAAAATGGCTTTCACTCAGATACATGTATATACAGGAGATAAACAATAGAGCTCTCTGCATGTATTCATTAGAAAATCAATACTACATGTACACATGGAATAATATCCCATCATAAATATTGTTTTGAGGGGGTTGACATACATGTACTTAAAGGGGGGGTTGTTCTTTTACACTTCCTATTTTTTAAGTTTACATGATAGGTTTACATTTTGGTCACGAAAAACCAACTATATTAACACATCATAAATCCTTTTTTGCAAAATCAATGATCTGTATTGCAGTTTGTCTAAAGTAGAGCACATTCTATATCCTGTTGCAATTAATCTCATTCGAATGATTACCAAGTAATGCTAGCTAAAATAGACCATTCATTGAAGCATCAAACTTGAAAGGAAGCATGAAGGTTATCAAGCACGGATGCAAAGGTGCCAATTACCAAAAATATTTGTTGGTGCCAATTTAACAATCAACAAACTTAAAATTTGAATGTTTGGGAAATAATATAACCCAACTAATAATATTTAGAACACATTAAAACTTTTGGCAAAATTACAGGGTAATTCCTTTCCAACTAAATTCACATACTAATATTTCAAGTATGGGCAAATACTGGCTAAAAGTAGGCCCTATACATGTAGGAAATGGAAGACAAAATGAATGGGGAGCGGTTGGTGTGAAGAAGAACTCAGCAATTATTTTTTAGAAACTTTATAAACCTCAAAAGTGAGTGTCCAAAATATTTGGAATCAACAATTCTAAAGTAATCCACACTAGTTTTGTCTGCAGAATGTGAATTTCACTCACCATTTAATTTTCTACAAAATGTTATAAAAAAAAATATATTTAAAAATGACTGATTCAAAGAGAGTCATCTCTTCCCCCTCCTATGATGACCCCCTATTTCTTTAGAAATTAATCCTGTATCATTAGTGGTTTGAAGGTAATACCACACTGTGCCTTTCCTTCAACTTGACTCACTGACCCATTTTGACAACAAAATTACTCATCAAGTTGATACACACTTTTACTGGGATGTTTCGCTCAACAACATCGACCTGTGTAGGAAATATGTGAGGGCGACGGGCAATTTCGCCCTCATGAGACAGCCCAAATTGCAACTTAATTTCCCCAAAAGTGCATGCTTTGGGGCGACCATTCTTTGTCGAGTTGCCCCAAAATCTGTCACAAACAATATTCAAGATTATTTAGAAAATCATTATTGTAACTGGCAGAATAAACTACATATATGTATGCTTGTTGCCACCTAAAAAGTAGCCCTTGAAATGAATGAAATAGCCCCCCAAATTCTGCAATCGTTCCAATGTGGGGAAAAAATATAGTCCCTAAAAAATAAAAATTATTTCATACCCTAACATCGACATTGTATGTACAAACAGCAAAGGAGTACTGTGCAGAGTATGATGCAGTAATATTTTCAAGGGTGGGGGGAGGGGCAAATGGTTACCGGGGGGGGGGGGGCATCACACAATGCTCAGCAATTATACTTATTTCACGATCGAATGCATTGACTACAACATACAATTAATCGCCAAAATCAAGCGTACAGCTAATAGCTAACTGTTGTGTTACAGGACTCTGATGATGAATTGGCATACTTTTTTCTATCAAATTTCAAACCCCATATCTCTAGAGAATGGAAGGAGGAAGGGTTTGTTGAAAGGTTGCATGAACTTTTATTGCTTGACTGTTCGTATCTGTAGGACTATATTATTAACTACATGTACATGTATATTTTATGCAGTAAATGCAAGCAAACAATGATGAATGGAAGCTATAAAAGGTCTCAGAAAGAAAATGATTAGGCATGGACTGCAACAATCATAATTCTTTAAGGGTTGGATATTCACACCGTAATAGATTGTATTGTACATGTAGGTTGCCATCACTTTTAGGATAAAAATATGTATTTTATTCTAAAGTTTACATGCTATTTTTTCCATGCAAGAAGTATATGTAGTGCTGGGAAAAATGTCAGAGGAACAGAGAAAAAAATCATGATGCATTTAGCCATCCTTTTAAAAAAAAAAGGAACATTTTTAAAGTTAAATTGACTTTACACATTAAAGGTGGCAGGCTGCTTGTATGTACCATGCAACAGAAACAACATGGGATGAAATATGCAATTTTTTTTAAATGACAAATATGCAAAAGAAAGGATGCAAGCCTTTTCCTAACTCCAGATCCTAAACATAAAATCCAATGACAAAGCTTTTTGGTAATGATCCTGTTGATTCAACGAAAACATTGAACTTTAGCTTTCCCCATTTTACTCACAATTCTAAGAATATGCAGTGGCAGTGCATGGAGTTAAATGTCAACACTCGATAAATGACTTCCTATATTGAGGAAATTCAATGTACAGTGTACACATGTGTACATGTATATCTGCAATACCTAGTGTGAGCATTAGGGCTGTTATCATTGAGAAAATTCTCTGTCGATGTCATGCTAAAAATATCTACCGGTAACTGATATCGATAACTATAGACAAAAGAACATAATAAAAAATAAATCAATACGCATTTTTTGTGCATTCTAGCGATATCACATACTCGCGTTGGTCAAAATTTGTATCTGCCACTGTCCCAAGAAGGCAAGAACGCTTTAAAATCCATGTTCATCAGATGTAAATGACTACCGGTACATAACATCTTTTTAAAAACATATTTAGCATAAATACATCCTCATCTTTCACGTTATTAGCATTATTTTAGGGTTGGATGAAGTTTTATCAATAATTTTGGGGCTTTTTGGACATCGTCTGAGCAGTCAACGTCTTTCGCCTATCCACCATTTTGATATTGTGCTGTACATCTTTGAACGAAGAGGGCAGCAACACACGGCTAGGCTGTGTGCATGTGCTAGCTGCCTTCTACGTTAGTTGGTACTTTGCTAAAATTGAGCTTGCGCCTGTGATGTTTTCGATTTGATCGAATGGAGTCGAGTGCAGTAACGATGTTTGGATTGTCAGGATCTCACCCCAAGCGGGGGTGAGATCGTGTTTTGTTGCTAGTATTTGTATTTTGTTGAGATTTTGGAGTAATTTCTGTTGTTGTTCTGTGCAGTTTGACGAAAAATATGTTTTCCGTGATTTTCCGTTTTAAAAGCCACTTTCAAAGGGCCGTTTCCGTGAATTCTGTGTCCCTACATAATAGCGGGTATTATCCACAACGAGAAAAAGGTTATCGATATCGCTAAGTGGCAAAAAACAAGCGATTGTCGACAGGACTAGCGATAAAGACCTTATCGATAACAGCCTTAGTGAGCATACAATTTGAAAACCATCATGAAATATATATCCTGCAAGCTGCATTGCCTGCCATCCCGAAACATAATTGATAGTATAAAATCAAGGTCTACTCTATTACAATGGAAAAACTGTACATGAATTCAAAGTCAGTTCCAGTAGACATGTAGGCCTACTTATCGTACTCCAGCAGCCTACATGTAATTTGCAGAGTCATTGGTAAATATAGCCTTTGAAAAACTAGTACCCTAGTCCATGAATCTGATTGTACCACAATGTTTCTTGTGCATGTGTACATATATGTAGTATGAATAATGATTTTTAACCAGTCTAGCTTGATTCCATGCCTGTTCCATTCATTGATGTCAAGTGCATGTTAAACTAAATTTGTGCATGTACACAGCCTGTCTGGATGTTCAAGCATAGATCACTTGGCCTTGTTTTGCCACTGGTATGCCCATTGAACTGTACAGAACAAACATCTGGTTTTCTTTGCACAAGGGAGGGGAGAGAGCCCCAAAGAGCCAACACAACCCTTTCGATCAATGCATATGAATAATTCATTAAAAATATGCCCGATACTATGCATAGTGCTACACTTTATGCGTCTACAGTTTCTTGCTTCGTACTCATGACCCGATTGGGTAATTAATATTGGATTAATGAGAATTCTTTATGTGAGGGTACCTTGACAACAGACATCAGCCTGAATTGAAGATACAAAAAGCTGGCATTCAAGGTTCAGTACAGATACTAAGAATGGAATTTCTCCTCTGTATTACTATCAATAAGGCCCAATTCGCATAGCATTAGCCATGTCATGATTATCTTCTTTCTTTTTTTTACTGAAATAAAAGTGAATTGGATAATAATTCATCCCTTCTCCCACTTTTACATGCGGTCACCAATTATATATCAGGTAAAAGAAGATAGAACTCTAAAAGGTTTTTTTTTGTATTTCTTATTCATTTTTTTTTTACTTAGGAAGATGTTCACAGAGACAAATATTTACTAGCTTATCCCCCCATATGTTAAAAGATGGACTGAATTTGAAGAATATCAGGGTCTCGATTGAGTTGTGTACTGTCATCTGACAATCCAAGTTGTAGTTGTGATGGACGATATATTCTCAAGACTAAAAAAAAAATCAAATTAAAAATAAAAAACCCACTTTAGCTTATGGAATCAACAGTTATTCAAAATATAAATATCCATTTAAATTTGTGTTTGAATGCATGCGCATACCAGTGTTGAAAGAATCATCTGTAATTGGTGTGGCCGATTAAGGCGCTTGGAGTTGTAGCTTTTATGCAATGTGCAGGGAAGTAAAAGGGCCGTTTTCTTTTCAGTATTGAAAGTGATACACTTAAAGGGGAATCCAGCCTTGGCCATAAAATGTTGTGTTGGGAAAGAGAAAAATATATTAAACAGAATTGTGAAATTTTGCAAGAAATCGGACAAGCAATAAGAAAGTTATAGCTGATTTAAAATTGAGATCACTAATAGTATGTAGATTTCAAATTGGCAACTGGGTAAGTAAATCATGACAAGGGGCAAGGACAACTTTCCCATAGGCCATGTACTTTATTACCAGGGATTTGTGGTTTTCTCCCAAGTTAAGTACCCATTCTCCTGAGGCAGTAATCTAATACCCCTTTCATAAACCCAATAAAACATATCCTCCAATTAGCCGCCTAAGAGTAATGCGGATAATTCAATAAAAATTGCGTTCACAAACTCCATAAATTATTTTTACGAGCGCCCGTCCTGAAAAAGGCGGATAATCGTCATGACAACTGGACACGCCCCCTCCAATGCGGTTGTGTTGGAAAAGGGTGACCTTGTGACCGCACCATGGCAATTATCCGCATTATTTGGAAATACGTTCATAAACTCAAAATATTGTCCCGATGCCGCTATTATGCGGATAATAGCAGCATCAGAATAATGCGGATAACTCTTGTCCTCCTCTGATTTTACGACCAAATTATGCTGCTATTAGCCGCATAATTGTGTTTTATTGAGTTTATGAAAGGGGTATAAATATAACCCAGGTAGTATATTGTTTTATGTCCTCAGGAAAGAAAAATATAATTTGAAATAAAACTTTTGGGGAAAATGACATTTTAGCCATAATATGTATTGGAGTACATGGAAGAGTAGTCCTTGCCTTACATCACTATGACATCCCATATGCGGCCAATTTGAAGTCTCCATGAGTATAGTGATTGCCAATATTTACAACTTTTAAAAATTCATAACTTTCTTGTTGTTTGTCCAATATTGTTCAAACTTTCACCTATCAACTTGTCTGAATTTTCTTTTTCTCATAAAAAAAAGTTTTTATTTGGGTTGGATTCCCCTTTAACATTGTGACCAACTTGTTTTCATTTAAATCTTGAAGGAATTGAAATAAAAAATATCAGTAATAAATCTTAATTCTAAAAAAAAAAATCAATTTTATCCAAAGAAACAAGGATTAACCCTTCTGGCATATTAAAAGTGAAACAAGTCAGTACAACTCACTCAGGGATTTAGACCCAACTGTGAAGATTTTGAGGGTTAGGTTGCCTTCATAATGCCTGACTGCCTCATAAAAAGCACTCAAGATACATTTAATATATACTGTTTTACGTCCATTCTTCATTTTATTTCCTAAATAATGCAGTATTATGATTACCCGGTATGGGAATTGGTCAATTTGCTGGTACTGTACAGAGAAAGGAAAATTCCCAGTTTCCATTTGGTCTCATCCCACATGGATTATTCCTAGTTCATCTACAAACCCTTCAGTCTCATTGTCATTTAACTAAGGATAAGTTCACCCTGACGAAGAGTATGATGTAAAATTTTCAGAAAGGGATAAGTTTAGAGTTTTCATTTGTGACACCATATTGAGCAACTGCCCCATTCAGTGTATGTTGTGTAAATTTTATAAAATGCATATTTTTTTAATGGTTCATCATGAGAAAATGACATTCCATTGATTTCTATTTTCAACTACACGAAGGGGGAAGCTGCTCATTTATGTCACAATTAAAAATATTGAAATTCTTACAATTTTTAAAATCTTTGATGGATTTTCCTCAAAGTCAAACCTTAACCAATGTTCTTATTACGGTTATTACCTTTTTTTGGTAATTTTACAATAAACTCTTTGTCAGGGTGAACTTTCCCTTCAAGCCCATTTATCATTGTTTTAATAGTTTTCAGGAAAAGGCTATACCCATTTCAATGGGTGATTTCAAGTTCAGTGTTGACCTTTTGGTGTTGGTGTTAGGTCAATTTTTACACGATTATAACACCAAAAATAATATGAAGATGGTCCCGAAAAGTCACTCACTAGTTCGTTGTTGAGATGTCAATCATGTGATCTGGATAAGTTTTCCAAAATCTGAATTAGTTTTGGAGCTAGGGGAAGCAAACCAAATTTCAACACTAACACCAACACCAAGACCAACACTGGACTTGAAATCACCCATTGTATCCACTTGGTCTTACACCACTCAGTCTATAAATAAAAAGAACCTTTTATTTATGAATCAAGTTTTAATGCAAAATAATAAGTGGACAAAGTACATGTAGTTATTTCTCGAACAAGTGTGGTGTAGGCCAAACTGATAGACACTGTGGTATTAGACGTTCTGACAAGCAGACCAATTGCCTCAGCTTGTAGAACAAGTAAATTTACAGACCACACAGAAGTGGTTGACCCAATATTCAATGTTTGTTCTTTTATGGATAAAAAAATATGACATTCGACAAAAAATGATAAAATCATGTATTCCTTGTTCAGGATCAACTTTCATTCATTTCCAATTAAAAAATAGTACAAAATACAGATCACACAAAATTTATTCATATCAATATTCAATATAAGTGATGGATTAGTAAGTCTTTCTTAAATTCATCTAGAGTACTGAAATATTGTAGGCCTACAGAAGAAAAGCCCTTGAATATTCCCCATGCCTGTGTTATGTTTTCATTTCATACATTTAAGACTGTCTTGCCAGAAAGAAAAGTTTAATGCACAAATAACCTTTGTGCTAAAATCTAAAATTCCTTTCATAAAAAAAAAAGAAGGTGGGTGGGATATTTCCTGCCCATGTCCCACTCCAGCTACTACAATCACATGTCCCATACTTTTTCCTCTCATATGAAAATTAGAATTTTCAAAAAATTATGACTAAAAATATCGCTTATTTTTAAACTTATCATTCCAAATTATTCTCTGAGTTCCTGGAAAAGTATCTCAATGTGGTGCAGAAAATGGTAAGGTGCCTACAATTGGGCTGTATAAAACAACAGAGGTGAGCACTTTTTGAAATTCCAGTGCAATTTGTAAAAAACATAGTTAAAGTTTAGGTATAGGCCTATAAATCACAACTACAGGAATATATTTTCCAATGGCCATTTTTTTAATGTTCTGTGTTCAAATTTATATTCTTTAATGTCGCTCATCTGATTTAAGATTATTTTAATAAATAATGTAGGCCTACATTGTTTAGTAACTGGGATGGGTGACTGATCAACAAGATAAGAACTTCAAATGAAATAGATTCTGGACGAGCTTATCAAAGGGTATCCTAATTTGCTACAATGTGATGTTATCAATCATTCATAGAAATTTTGTTGGAGATGACCAAGTCATACAGATGTAGGCCTACATGTAGATGAAATCTGTTAACTCTTGTCATTTTCCAATCTCTTTCATTAAAATGAGTACAAAATCAAATATTACAGTAGGCCTACTGTAGGTGAAGACGTCTCAACATCACATTTTGTACTGCACAAAAAATAACTAAGCAAATAAAAAAAAAATTCAACAGATGTGCCATTCGCCTATTTATGAATTATAAAAACAGGCAGAACTTCAATTTTTACCGTGTGAAGGGGAAACAAGTTTCACCTTAAAATTCCCTTTAAAAATGTCAAAAATATTCCCCTATTCACACCATACTGTAAATTATCAATCATAAGTTTAAAATATCAATAAGAAGCCTTGATTGACAGGCCTCCTTATGAAATCATATTAATGGCAACAAGACGTACAATACTTAAATAATGCATGTATACAAAATCTTAAATTACCGGTACTGAAAAATAGCCCCACAAAACATACATGTAGCCCAATGGTGTTAAATATCGGCCTAAAACCTACAATGCATGTAAATGTACCCTAACACAGAAGTCTAAATCGAACAGCAGCCAATTTTATAAGAATTTAATTAATTTTTCTTTTAATCTAGATCTAGATGAGAATTTTTCGCACAGACCAACATTAGGTCTTCGGACTCGAGTATGAATGAAAACAGGGCATATTTGCGCACCTAAAAGTTTAACTTAAGATTTTTTTTTTCAACATGAATTTCTTTGAAAATCAACAATATTCTCAGTTGATGTTACTTTTAATATTATGTGCCAAAAATCTCATGAAAATTTGAGAGTACTTATGATATTCTTTGGAATAATCTTCAGCAAGTCATTTTCAGATTGAACAAATGGTGCCCGATGTCTGTGCACCCATTGACTTTGCACATTTCAAGATTTTGATGAGAAAGGGTGCATTTTGATGACATTATTTACATGAAATGCCTGAAATCCGATATTTTCCACCATTTTGAGTCAGTTTTTTGTGAATATCTGTCTACATGTCTATATTGCAGCTGCAGGTCTTGTGCACAAATTTTGGGCACTTCCACAACAGGCACATGAAATTATTACCGGTACCAAAAACAAAAGTCAAAAGCTTTTAAGAAATTTGTTTATTTTTATAGGCACAATTCACAAACACAATAATTGGTGGTTAAATATGATTTAGACTACGGTACATTTAAAATAATTTTTTTAAATGAACACCAAGCTTAATAAAATTTTCAGCCCAGCCAAGACTTGCTCAAGTTGCTGTTGACTTTGTATAGCAGAATGGCATCATGCAAATGATTGCCATATTCATGGGGTGTGCAAAAAAAAATCCATCTTTCCTTGGGGAGAAAATAACTGATGCCAAATTGCCAACTATCATTACCGTACTTAGTTTTATAAGAAAATAAAATAAAGTTTCAAATGTACATTTCAATGACAGAAAAGATGTGGAGCAAGGTTAATCAAATTTTAAGTTTGTGAACTCTGGACAAATTCAAGAGGGCGGGAGCGAGTCTGCAGCCTGCAGGATCTAACGTAAGGAATCCTGCATGCAATTCTGCGGAAGTCACGGCGGGCAAAACAAGTGATTGTCACAGACACTTGAACGAAAGAAACAAAAATGTCCTTTTCTGTCTTTATAATTTTTGTAGAAATGTAAAAATAGAATAAACACATCATATCCTTCTTGTAATAGTGTAATTCACTTTCAATAATTGCATTTTGTTTACTCAATTACATGGATTTGACGAGTTAAACAGACATTGAAAAGTTAACGTATGCTCCAAGTCCAACAACATGCAACACGCAATGTCGGCATCCATGCATTATCGACAATCGCATTCACACCAAATTCAGTTTCCTACACAACCCCATTCCACGAACGCACTCGAAAAATTGCAAAATCGCCATTTTGAAACAACGATTCTTTTCTACAAACTATAGGAAACGAAAATAATGGTTAAATTATTTGAAAACAAGAAGAAACTAAGACTACTGAGGAATGGCTTAAAGTCCACATAAGGAACACACAACGTACACCGCATAGTATAAAAAGGAAAAAATTACCTTGTCGTTGGCGGGTAACAGTCGCCAGGACTACGGTGACTATGGCGTTTATTCTCAAGGCAACTGTTGCTAAACCTCACCACTGAAAGGCTTTTTGTATCGTTCCGCGGTATTCATTAAATCACTTCGATTTCTCCTCCCTCCTCTTTTATTTATAAAATAATTGAACCATTCGCACCATTTTTAATAAAATTTCAAATTGAGTCCAACTTGTCGTAATTTGATTCGCCAAAAATGCGTATTCAAAATTTAAGCGGCACTACAGTGCGTTGCCATGTGGACGTAGATTGGGTGTAACGTGTCGACAGGAAACGGAAAATTGAGAATGAGCGCCGAGCTCGCTCGAGCTCGATCGAGAGAGCCATCTTGGGATGCCCTTTTTATGCAGCCATCTTGTTCTCCCGTTGTCATGGCTACAAGTCAACAGACGCTCAATCTAAGCAACTGGAGTGTGAATTTGATGACAAAGTATCTACAATAGTCTAAGATTTATTTCAATTCTATAATTATTGTTTGCCACCTTAAATTCATTGAGGAAGGAGTACAAGACACGGGACTGTTTTTAACAGTTGCAGTGATTGAGGAAAGTGCTCTTTGCCTAATTTCGAATATGCATTGAGCTGAAACGTGAAAATTAAAAAATACATATATATCACGCAGTTTATTACTTTGTTAAGATCGTCGTTGCCAGAAGACTGCATGAAATAGTTGATCTGACGAAAAGTAAATAATACTAGACATATTTGTTGATCAAGGGATCAAGTCATTCTCCCCCGCGGCATTGAGGTGGGGGACGATCCCCCCTATTTTGGTGGTCCCCCTAAAATTTGGGTTGATAACCTTTTTTTTTTTTTGCTTGTCAAATTTGTTTCCTGCGTCCCCCCCCCCTTAATTCAGGTGGACCCCCCCCTAAAAATTTTGGTTGATAGCTTTTTTTTTTGCTTGTCAAATGTTTTACCTGTGTCCATCCCAACATTTCAGGTGGACCCCCTAATTTTTTTGGCTTCCGCCACCAATGCCGCCATCGGATAATTGTTTCCCCCAATTATATAGGCCTAAGGCCATTAGTCCCTAAAACCTGTACAAAACGTAAAAATGACTATTTGTGATTTTTTGCATGGTCAGCCCCCCCCCCCCCCCACACTTTCAAAACCGTTACACGGCAACTGCTACCCTTATCCGCTGATTGGCATGCAAAATAAAAAAAATCATGTAAAAAGTATACTGATGTGAGTGAAAAAAAATTTGCATAACGCTGAAAATGTCACTCAAATCAAAAAGTGCATGCAATGAGAAAAAAGGATTTTGCTTAGGACTAATTTCACAAAACCTGTGCGCACGTACGAGTCGTGGTCGGCTTGCAGATTGAGGGAATCGATAGCGATGACGTCACCACTCACAATCATACTATCAGCCTATGAAATATCTGAATTTCTTACTCATTTTAGAATCTTAATGTGAAAACAACGGTTTGATTCCTGGTAGTCATTGCTGCAACTAATTGTTATTAATTCAAAATGCTCAGTATGTCAAACTTAATATCTGCATGCAAATACTGAAATCCGGGGGGGGGGGGTCAAAGTATGCGTGACCAAATTATTTCCAAACACCCTAGCTAAACGAGTTTTTCTCTGTGTGCAAAACTGCAAAATAACCCACAAAACAAGTTTTTCGCGGGCTTCATTTACACATTTTGGACCCTAAACAAGTTGCCGCCATTGACCATTGACCAATCTTTCAAAACCACCCTTTTTTATCGGTGTTTTGGCTATGAAATTCCTCTGGACCAAAATGATTTTCAGTTTGAAGTGAACCCCCCCCCCCCCTTTTTTTTTTGCTAGTCAAATTAACATCGGCACCGGCGCGGCCTGTAAATTTGCAAGCTGCATGTGTCCTTCTACTAATTTGGTCAACGGATAGGGGCCGCGGAGGCGGGGGCTGGGGGACTTCAGCCCCCCACTTTTTTCCAAAAGCGTGTACAAAAACGTAAAAATGACCAAATGATTGTGATTTTTTGCATGGTCAGCCCCCCCCTCCCCACTTTGAAAACCGTTCCGCAGCCCCTGCTATATAAATAGCTAGCCAATAATAGCTTTAAAATGTGTTGCGAAAGATATTCCAGAATTTCCAGGTATTGTGACGTCATAAAAGTCGTTCGCGATTGTGATTTCATAAGCATGATAAAGAATCATTACGCGCAAAATGTGATCCAATCTTGTGATGTCATAATGCAGTTCAGACACAAATGTCAGGTATAAACAATACGCTTACATTAAAAAAAAACGCTGAACGAACAACTGATTAATTTTTTACTTTTGTAGCGTCACAAAGAAAAAGAAAATGCATAATAATAATTTTCATTAGGCCTTAAAGTGAATCCATGAAAAATCATTTGAATAAAAGCAAATTATGAACCCGGGGAACATGGATGTCTCTTTCCTCTGTCCATTTTTAACACGCAGTCAGGGGCGGATCCCGCATTCGCCAATAGGCGGGGGGGGGGGCGGATTTTTTTTTCAGCCACATTTTCACCGATCGGCAGCTCGAAGTTGATTTTTGTTTGTTTCTTTGAAGGGGTAGCCCTAATAGTCACTTCTAAATCAACAAATATTATATATAATAATCTCATAAGCCTTATTTTAAAAGTGCGAGCGCGAAGAACGAGCTATTTTTTCATATATTTTGTCCTAAAATTTAATCATTCTGGGCAATGTGTGTGATCCTAAACGAGTTTTTTTATCCAACTAAATAATTATTGCGAGTGCGAGCAGAAATTTTTATATATGTTTTGATCTGATCAAAAAAGGATCTGTTAACGGCTGTTTGCAGTTAGCCATTAAGACTTTACATATTTCAACAATCAAATAATGCGAGCGCGAAGCGCGAGCTGAAAATTTTGACATTTCTATCTAAACTTAATGGAGATTCTAGGCTTTTTTTGTAATCGTGAAAAGGATAAGTATATAACTAAACAATTTATGCGAGCGCGAAGCGCGAGCGGAAAAATTCAAGATTTTCACCCAAAAAATGGGATACTCTATTCATGTATTGTAAATCATGAAAAGGATGAGTAATTGGATATCTTCCTTCATTAATAATGCGAGCGCAAAGCGCGAGCAGAAAATTTTTGATATTGTGATCTGAAACTGGATAATAATTTAAATAGAGAACAAGCTGCGTATCTGATTTCGACCTAGAATCTGGGCAATCTAAATACCTTTTTATCATTAAAATAAAAAAAGCGAGCGCGAAGCGCGTGCTTAAAATATTTGATATTCCGATCTGAAAAAGGGTAAATTTAAGCTCTTTATTTCAAGCACTTTGTAGGAAAATTATGAGGTGGCTATGTATCACAGATAAAAAAAGAGCTCGTATGTTTCATTATTATTACTTTGAGTTATGGCATAGGACCAAGACATTCTAAGAACATTATGTCATCATATGAAAATGATGACTCTCTTCCTATTTCTGTTGTCGAAATTCCATTCTGAAAAAAGGATAATTTGATTGTTAAATTAATATCTTATTTATTAATATAATAAGCATAATGAGAGCGCGAAATCTGTTAATAGTATGGCCTGAAAAGTAGACATTTAAAGCACTTCTGTAATTGTGAATAAGATGAATGAGTTAATATATTTTCAACAATCATTGCGAGCGCAAATCGCGAGGCGAAATTTTTGAAAAACTGTCGTGTAAGTAGATATTATAGAATTAATATTGAGATATAGATAACTCACCAATCAAAATGCGAGCATGCAGCGCTAGCTGATACGTTTTGGCAATCTGACCTGAATAGGGATATTTTGAGAACTTTATGGAATACACGAAAATAATAGGTACCTGACAAATCAAATTTTGCGAGCGCGCAGCGCGAGCAGATTGAATGTTAATGTTCAGATCATAAAACATAAATTTTTACAGAGCACTTTTTAAAATCAGTTTGTAAATCAAACAAAATAATTAAATTTCGATTTCCGAACTGAAATATGTTTTGTGATTGTATATTGACTTACAAATTTGATATTTTAAGCTTCATATTTAGCAAGATATGCAAATCACCTAAAAGGCAATACGAGCGCGAAGCGCAAGCGAAAATTTTATAAAGTGACATGGAAGATTTTTTTAAATTATTTTCCAAGTCTTCCCCTGATCCTATTTTATTCACTCGTCATCCTCCTCTCATGTTCCCCCTTCTTTCCCCTCTCTATTCCTTTCTTTTTCTTTTTTTCCTTCCCCCTTTTTTCTTTTTTTTGCTCCGCCAATAGGGGGGGGCCCGGGCCCCTCGCCCCCTGGATCCGCCTATGCGTAGTGATGGTCATATACTAATATCCCAATGTGACATACCTTTGCCCGCGCAAGATCTATGATGAAGCGCGGGCGCTGTTTCATTCGCGAAATAAAAGTGCATTGCCCCGCGTCACAATTACTTTAAATTGATGCTCAGGGCTGAAAATATTTACATCTAAATGAATAGAGTAAAATTCACAGACCAAAATGCTGAAAATTTCCTCAGAATCTGATAACAAATAGCGAAGTTACGGAGTTTTAAAGTTTATTGTGTTATATGCACGTCGTCATAAATATTCATTAGATGGGCTGATGATGTCACATCCCCACTATCCTTTTTTTTATGTTTTTACATGAAATCAAAATTGTTTCATTTTTTTCATACATATGTGAATGATAATGTCTCCCTTGTAATGAAATAAGTTGCATCAATGAATATATTATGCATTTAATCAGTTGTTATTCCAATATGTTTGGTTCTTGAAGGAAAATATTTGAATAAACCTAATTACATATAATAAAATACAAAAGAACAAGTGGGGCTATGACATCATCAGCTTGCTCATTGAATATTTATGAAGACATGCCTAGAACTGTTTCACCAGAATAATGCAAATCTTTGAAATGGCATGCATAACTTTGTTATTCCATGTCCGATTTTGATCAAATTTTCAGTGCTTTGTTTGATTTTTCTTAATCTGTTCAAATCATATTACAGTGTACTAGTATGTTCGGTCTAGTGGAGTACCGCTTAAATTACTCGAGCAAGATATCGATGCACGAAACCTTTATTTCTTCTTTCTTTGAGAAAAGTGATATTGAGGGGGGTCCATGCCCACCCCCAAAGAAAAGTACATCATAATGACATTGTGACCCTCTTCTTTACTTTTTTTATTTCCTCCCTTTTTTGTCGTTTTTTTTTTTTTTTTTTTTTGGGGGGGGGGGTCCTTGGCCCCGTCTGTACGCCAGTCGGGGAGGGGGTAGTCCTGAAGTGTTAGATATGAGTTCATGTTTTCAATCATGTAAATCCGATATTGTGATTTTTGATGATTTATTCCAATGAAAATACAAATAAAAAGTTTTAAGCATTGTTAGCCTAATCTCTACAAGACTAGGTATAGTACTAGATCAGTAATTCGAGCACGAAGCTCGAGCTCAATTTTAAGTTGTGTGTGAAAAATTGGTCTAAAAAATCATTTTAAAGACTCTTTTCGATTTTTAGGGTTATTTCCCTCTTTATGCCCCTTTTAAATTTCAATTCTCAATTCTTTTGTTTGTTCTCCATTCATTAACATAAAACCGGATAAAGAATTTGATAAAAATGAAGACATTTCAAGGGGAGGTAAAATAAACTGGGCACATCCCATTTCATGCGCTCGGTTACGAGGTGTGCATTTTAAAGAGACAATGTCGTGTACTGTATATAACCAAAAAAATGAACATATTATTCTATTTCATCCTGGAATTTTTGTTTCTCCATCCATCTGTTTCTAACAGTCTCTGAAAGGAATTGTTTCACTCAATAATTATAAACATAATAAAATTCTTCTCCTCCTCCTCCTCCTCTTCTTCTACTTCTTTTTTCCTCATCATTCTCTTCTTCTTTTGGTATAACATCGTTAAAAAAATTGGTCGATGCGCAAACCGGGTGCGCAGAGAAGGATTCATTAAAGTATAATTTCTTCCAGAAAGACCAGAAGCATTAAAACTGCAATTAGTCGGATAACAAACTCTCCCCACCATATAACAGTGAAACCCCATCCCCTAATTTGGCGGCCTTCTGCTCGCATCATAAGTTGAGTAAAGTTTAAGCAGTCAGCAATTCAATCGATGGGCTGGGTTTTTATTTACTTGTCGGAACTACTTTAAGTAAACCCTTGTAAGCCCCCCCCCCCTTCATGTAAATCCAAGTTTGACTTAACCCTTAGTTCTTATTTGCATACAACCGTTATTTGCGAGCACATCCCCCTGTCAATAGTTCTTTGTAGTACATTCCAGATGAGAGCGTGAACAAGCCTATATGAAAACGTTGGTTCATTTGGAGGGATAAGACTGAACACGTCAGGGAAATGTAACACAATAGGTTTGCTGTCAGCGATCGATAATTTTGGGTTAGCAGGACAAAGAGAAATGTAAGCATTGGGTTGTTGAAGGCTAAAGCTGATGTAAGAGACAGACAATTAACTCATATGATGTTCTGTACTCCAAAGAACACTTCATCAAGAGATTTTGTGACAAGATGTCATGCTGATGCTGCTACTACTACTCCTACTACTACTATTACTACTACTCATTCTACTACCACTATTACTACTACTACGACTACAACTACTACTACTTATTCTTCTACTATTACTTCTGCTACTACTACTACTACTACTACTCATTCTATTACTACTGCTACTACTACTTCTACAACTTCTACTACTACTGCTGCTGCTACCACTACTACTATAACCACAACTACTTTTATTAGTAGTACTACGACCACTCATACTGCTACTATTTGTAAAATATTTTGGTGAGGTGAGATGATGTAGGGTGTAACTGTGTATTTTCTCCTGGTAAGATGGTAGGAATCACAGGAGCGCTGAAATTTTAAGCATCGTTTACAAATTCTAAAGGACGAAAGTACAAGGAGTGACATAACATCATTTTACTAGCAAGTTTATTCATAGCCTCAAAAAGTACACATACATTGCATATAAACAAATTTTACCATGTGCCAATGGCATACAACTGTTTGATTTAGAGGACTTTCTTCATTTAAACACAAATCAAAGCAAATTATCGAACATAATACAACAAAAATATTCAAAAATTTGAATTAAAAAGGTTTCATAGATTTATAAGAAAAAAACAAGTGGAATGCCTCTGGCGGTCTCACCTGCATCACGCGATTCAATATAGCAGCAGTGCTGACTTTGAAAACTACTATAAAATAATTATTCACAAAAAACACCATTCATATAATGATACATTACTACGTTTAATGACATTTTACCTTGATCATGTGACCTAAAACTTGTCAGTAATACTTGATTACCCCTATATCCACATTTTATACACTATATAAACTTTGAAAGTTATGAAAGCAATCTAATAATTACCTCTAAAATGGCCAAAGTTCAATGACCTTAAATGACCTTTGACTTTGGTCATGTGACCTGAAACTCGCATGAGATGTTCAGTGATACTTGATGACTCTTATGTCCAAGTTTTATGAACTAGACCAATACACCTAACAAATTCCCCCAACATGGCCAAAGTTCATTGACCTTAAATGACCTTGGTCATGTGACCTGAAACTCAGAGGGAATGTTCAAAGATACTTGATTACTCTTCTGTCCAAGTTTCATGAATCAGATCCATTACCTTTCAAAGTTATGATGGTAATTCAACAGATACCCCCCCCCCACATGGCCAAAGTTCATTGACCTTGGTCATGTGACCTGAAGTTCGCACAGGATGTTCAGTGATACTTGATTACTTTTATATCTAAGTTTCATTAATCAGATCCATAAACTTTCAAAGTTATGATGGTAATTCAACAGATTCCCCCAATTTGGCCAAAGTTCATTGACCCTAAATGACCTTGGTCATGTGATGTGAAACTCAAGCAAGATGTTCAGTAATACTTGCTTAACCTTAGGTCCAAGTTTCATGAACTAGGTCCATATATTTTCTAAGTTATGATGACATTTCAAAAACTTAACCTTAGGTTAAGATTTGGTGTTGACGCCGCCGCCGCGGTCAGAAAAGCGGCGCCTATAGTCTCAAGTGCTCTGCTATGCAGCAGGTGAGACAAAAAAACTATCCAAGGAAGAAATTTTCATCCCTCTAAAATCTTGGCATTGTTTAATCTACGATATCTCATGACATGAAAACTTATGCAGTAATGTCAGACATAATTTTTTTTTTCTTTTAGCGCAATAAGGAATAATTTTTTAAATCTAAATGTGGTACCCTCAAATGTCTACAAACACCTACAATTAGGCACATTTGAGTGAACTTTTAAAATGAAAGATAAAGCAATGAATAATGAGTGATGTCTAAGAGCCAGAATACAGAATGTTACACATCCACTAAAAAAACCCACAAAAACAATGAGTTATAAATAAACAAAAATTAATACACTGATCACTGATTTAGTCTTCTTTCCAAGAAAGTAATAGGGAAAAAGTCCCCCCCCCCCCTCCCAGAAAAAAAATATAAATTTTTCTTTCTGAAATGAAAAACCACACATCACTATAAATAAAATACAACATGTGATTTCAAATGAATTTTTTTTTTTTAATCAGATGAGACCTTGGCTTGAAAACAGTGATCATTTTATTGATGCATCAAGGATTACCTACATTTCACTGTCAACAATCGGAGAAAAAAATAAAGGAACAATTATGATTACTTGCTCAGGTGTGGAAAATCATGAACAAACAAATAAATGAAAACAATTGGCCTGTCTCCTAGTTTTTACATTATTCAATACAGTGAGGAAGTTATTTGGAACTGGTTTTCTTTGGTAATATTTTCAGTCAAATATACAAAAACATACAAAGAAATAAACATCATCATGCTTTCTTCAGTCATGCGTTAATATGAGCTCAGTCTCTTACTTGTAGATGTCAACTAACAGTCTGACACCATATTTTATCCCATAATTGCACTCCATATGACTTTCTCAATAAATCCCATAGGCACATATACTGAAGTCAGGTCGAACTCTGTGTTTAAATTATGGGAAGCCAACAGTTTTAAAATTGCATACATGTTCTTCTTCAAGTTTTAACAACAAAGATAATTATTTCAGTAATTATTCCCAGTCAGTTATGAATGATTAGAGATACCTGTCAGAATTGCAGAAGTGCCAACCTTAATTGTGAAAAATCCCATTCCTTATTTTTTTTTCCAAGCCTAAAATCTTATTCTTCTTGAAAATTTTGAAAAAAATACCAAACATCATAACTCTTATAAGTTTAACAAATCATATTTCAAGGGGGAAAATCCTATTTAATGTGATTTTCCCCTTAAAAATCCTACTACTAGCTGTGCAATTGGCTATCCATATTTTAACCACAACTTTAAACCAGAGTTTGAATTAAACCCAATTCACAATACAGGCAATAGAGGCACAAATCTTTTCTAGAAGTTTAAAATAATCTGCTTTCACCATCAAATTGGCAACTTTAATCCTCAAATTGGCAACAGTTATACCTTATTTGGTAAATCGCCAATTCGTCTACAGCCAACTCGTACACTCACCACATGGTCTGCTTTCATTTAGTCCGATGCCATTCCAACAACCATTTGGTCCATTAACCATTTGGTCCAATCATCACGTCTTCTAATCACCGTTTCGTCTATGACCATTTCGTCTCATAACCAGTTGGTCTAGTATCCATTTCATTTTCATTCATTTTGCACAATTTAACACTTAATTCGATTAGACCAAATAGTATATGGACTAAATGGCTATTGGATCAACTGGTTATTAGACTGAATGGCATTAGACTAAATGAAAGTAGACCATGTGGTGAGTGGACGAACTAATGGTAGACCAAATGATAATAGACGAATTTGCAATTGGATGAATTGCATTAGACGAATTGGAAATAAACCCATTATTTTATTCATAGTCTCTTTAATAGCTGAATGCTTGAGCAATAAAACTTTCTTTTATGTCAATGATAAAGTAAAAGCGGGTAGTGATGTGAAAAACTGATAACAAACAAAATGTGTTTGAGTATGGGTGAATGTTGTGCGTCGTACAGGTTTCAGAAATGACCCGAATGACACGCAACATTTTCGGCCCTAATTCATCGATGGAAAATATTTCTGTTGGTACCGGTAGTCAATATTTTACATGACTACCCAGTAGTAATTAAATATTACAACAAATTAAATTGAAGTTCCTCGTTTGTTTGGACAGTAGGTGGAAAAGTGTTGTGAAAATGGCTGATTTTTTCTAGCATGGAATTGCCCTTGATGGTTGTGACAGTGTAATTAGTTCAGAATAATAAGAGAATAGGGATAAGTGCTTGAGTTAGGCTTGACGTCAGATTTACTTGGATTAATATGCACATTTATCTACAGGAGCAAACGTCATGGAAACAATACATGACTCTTTTACTGCAGTGTGATGAACTGCTTAAAGCTACATTAACATCACTGCCTACATGTAGTCTCACATATAATCTATTGAAATTGACCATTCAAATGATCCACGAGATAACTGAATCTTGCCGTTTCACGGGTACATCCAGAGAACAATAATTATTCATCTGACCTCCATTTTCTTTCATTTTTAATTCATTTCATAAACTGCTCCAGTTATGACCATTTAAGAGCATTGCAATTTTCACGAAAAAACAAAACAGAGACAACAAAATAAAATCAGGAAGACTCACATTACTCTGCAAGCACACCCCTGACTGAAACTTTGATCAACAAGTTAGTCTACACACAAGACTAGCACAAATAAAACTTGCCGTTTCAGAGGAGCCTTCAGTACACAAGCCAATGGCAGGGACCTTAGGCTGCATATTCAGACCAATTGAAATCCTTGAGTAAAGGGTCTGTACAGTAGACTAGCATCACATATAGGCTGGATTACATGTATTTCATGAAATTGCCCTTACGAGTCCTATGGCATGCATTCTCTGTCCTCAGAAATACAAGGAATCCTCTCTTCCATGTAAATTATATCTTTAAAGGGCATCACGGACATATCGAAATTAGAAACATTTACTCAGCAGCAATTATTCTCAGTCATGACCATCTCAGGTTCAACAAACTTTAATAGGGGGATGTTGAGGTTAGAAGAATTGAGACTGACATACTGGTCGGATGTCCTTGCTTCTCATATTTTGTAATCCATCAATTCATCGAGCTGCTTCCTGTATTCTAGTGCCAGTGGAACACTCCTGCAAATACAAAGAGATAAGTCCAATAAGATAGATGGATAAGGTAAAACTAATTAAGAAATTAAATGCACCTTATAAAAGTCCCAATAGGTAACTTAACAAAAGGACGTTGTGGTCTAGTTGTTCAGAATTTCGTCTTTCGATCTGAGGGACGTGGGTTCAATACCCAGCCTTGGTGTGTTTTTATTCAGCAAGAAATTTATCCTCTTTGTGCTGCACTCAATCCAGGTGAGGTAAATGGGTAATGGCAAGAAGAAATTCCTCAAATAGCTGTGAGCACCGGAATCAGTATATCTAAGCTTAGCCGGGGTAATATAGGATCGCTAATAGCACGTATAACAAGATGGATATTGCGCTATACAAATATCATTATGTTATCGTCGTTGTCGTTATTATTACTGCTGCTGCGACTACTACTACTACTATTACTATTACTACTACTACTACTACTACTGCTAAAGGACGTTGTGGTCTAGTTGTTCAGAATTTAGTCTTTCGATCTGAGGGACGTGGGTTCAATTCCCAGCCTTGGTGTGTTTTTCTTCAGCAAGAAATTTATCCTCTTTGTGCTGCACTCAATCCAGGTGAGGTAAATGGGTAATGGCAGGAAGAAATTCCTCAAATAGCTGTGAGCACCGGAATCGGTATATCTGAGCTTAGCCAGGGTAATATAGGATCGCTAATAGCACGTATAACAAGATGAATATTGCGCTATACAAATATCATTATGTTATCATCATCATCATTATTATTATTGTTGTTGTAATTATTACTACTGCTGCTGCTGCTACTACTACTTCTACTAATACTACTACTGCTGCTGCTGCTACTACTACTGCTGCTGCTGCTGCTGCTGCTGCTACTGCTACTACTACTACTATTTAGCTTAGCTGGGGTAATATAGGAGATCCTTGAGCATCTAACAAGGTGGATACGCTATACATATCCTATATTATTCATTTATTTATTTAAAAGATTAGGCAATATTTTGTTAACTAAAAATATCAAGAATTCAAATTATAAGAAGAAATGACTTGGTGTTGTTGAAAAAAAGTAGATTCTAGATATTGAGAAATGAAATTAATAAAACGGTTTGCTATAGCCTACATATGTCGGTTTACACTTAAATGTTCAGTAGTGGCAGCCCCAGTAGAGATCAATAAACTTTTTTTTTGAAGACTTTTTTGACAACCATTAAAATTAACTTCAAAGTCATGTGTTCATGCCACAATAAAAAAAGACCACCAGTTGTGTGTAGAAATTCGCTCATTTTCCTGAAGACAACAAAAAATTACTTTTCGAAACATCTAGTTTGGATGGCCCTTTTATGAGCAGTCTTTCAGGACTTAACATATGCCCACAAAAGAATAGTGTGTGCTGTGAGCCTCCATACCGATTCATTCTTCACCATGGAAACCTTCAGAAATCATTAGGCTTTTTTTAACTTACTTGAGATGTTTATTAAAGGTAGACCCAATTCTGTGCAATGATGTCTTGATGGTGGTTCTAAGGTCATTACGTAGCTGATCGTCAGGGTGGGCGGGGCCTATCCTCGTGACCTTGAGTTCACGGGGGTCACGAGCAGTCAGGAGTGTCGGAAGCTTCAAGAGTTTTTCTAGAGCCTTTAGGTAAGAATATAAATAAAATATGGACTTATGGAGTCATCAACGATTGTGGTATGAAAGGAAGTTATAGAATATGATTAGGGAGTATTCGCTCCGCAATGTACAGATTGTTCAAGGACACAGTAAATGTAATGATAATCCCCATCAAATGACAATGAACAGCTGGGAGGTCTTTGTCAAAAATTGGTGAAACGGAACAGCAGTTTCAAAATCAAGATTAACCTCATTTCATGTTTTATGTTTCTATCTGTTTTGGAAATACCTTTGAGTGAGCAAAAAGACAAAACTATATGAAACTGACCAAAAAAAAATTGACCTGCCGCACACAACTAGGCAGTCGTACACAATCATTGGAAGGGAAGCTAGGTACTTACATTATACAAGGCAAGCATTTCAGTGAGTATGTCAGGAAGGCTTTTTTGCACTACTCCATACGAGTCTTCAGCGTATGAAGCTGCAACCAAGGATGCAAAGGCTGTGAAGAGATCACAGGAGAAAGACATGAACAATCACCTCAAACACAACACTCATCAAGTTTAGACCAATTACAGTAGGGTAATTCCATAAAATATGTATGTCCAACAACTATATGTTGAACCTTCATGAAATTTTCTGTCTCTGATTTCTTGTTCTTATGACAGTCTGTAATGTTC
This sequence comes from Lytechinus pictus, assembly GCF_037042905.1. Taxonomy (NCBI): domain Eukaryota; kingdom Metazoa; phylum Echinodermata; class Echinoidea; order Temnopleuroida; family Toxopneustidae; genus Lytechinus; species Lytechinus pictus. The sequence continues at coordinate 18,725,354 of NC_087255.1, read as the reverse complement.
TCAAAGGGCCATGAATTGGTCGGTTAATGAATAGAAGTAAAACTTGAGAAAAATGGGGGTCGGATGTACAAAAAGGTTGATAATTTTATGGAATTACCCAGTATACAAAATATTCCTGCTTTGCCGTAGGTTTTTACATCAAACACACTTAATAATTTGCCAACAGTATTAATGCAAAATAGCCAACTTCTTGAAACCTCATAAATGTAGTGATCCATTCTGCTATTTTGTAACCCTAATACTATTTAGTTTACATTACTCCTTCATGACAGAAAGAATTCAAAAACCGAAAGTAACTAGTTTCTTTTACCATGATAGCACATGGTATCTACATGAAATCAGGGTCCGTAATACAAAGCTTAGTAATTATCATTGAATTCTTTTTTTTTATGATTGATTCCATTGACTACAATGTAAATCAATAGTGATAATCAAGCATATGATTTATCGCAAACCTTTGTGTTACGGGACCCTGGTCTCGATAATACAAACATCCATTTTCAATCTAATGTGGTAAATCACTGATTAAACTACCTACAGATACATTTCAAAACCTGCCATTCAAGGGTTGGGGAGGAATCTGTGATATTTTAATCCTAAAAATAATTTGGGGGTCAAATTGACCCCCAGCATGGAACTCGCCATTGTCCCAATCCAACCCAATCCAATTGTCAGTTGATATAGCACCTTTTCCTTTCGGTTACAAAGTGCTGCACACACACACTATTCTATGTTTGGGCCACTTATTCAACACTTCAGAATAATCAGCTGAGTCAATTAAGTTCATTGTTCTCTTAGCAAAACTGGTCAATAGAAGAGGCCTTCTTCACTGAAGCATGTAGGTGAGTCCATAGCTTTGCAGTGACCAGAGGGAAGGAAACCTTAAGCCTTTAGACAAGTTTTTTTTTCCTTTAAGTCTTGCACATCTTTTGATACCAATTTTACAATATTTGTCGAAAAATGAAGGCAAGGAATCAGAAATTACCCCCCCTCCCTGTAAACTTGTTTGAAAATGCCCAGTAGAATAGGGTTAACCCCTCTCGACAGATTCATGACATCCTAACCTTCTAAAGCCCATATGTGGAGCTGCGTCTCGGTGAACAACGAGCGATTATCAGCCTCGGGGAAAGGGTCCACAAAGTAGCGGAAGAGAGGTAGCTGCCTGATGACCGCAATCCGAGGATACAGGAAGACAAAGAAGGGTCTCCTGAAGACTTGAAAAGATGCCCGTTGAGGAGACATACCTGCACAAGAAGAAATTCTCATTTGATTCTACTTTGTTACATGTGAAGAAACATGTTTAAAAGAGCATGCTAAACATGTTTTGACAAAGTAGCGGAAGAGAAGAAGCTGTCTAATGGCTGCAATCCAAGGATAAAGAAAGACGAAGAAAATATGCCCATTGAGGGAACATAGCAGCATAGAAGGGTATTGAAAAAAATGAAAATTTAACATAACTTTACATGACGAGATGAAATAAGTTTAAAAGAGCTTATATTGACCATGCTTGGAAAAATACTGCAGTACCAATATTAATTTATAGTTACAAAGTTGTTATACATAAACAGGTCTTAGGTCTTTGACCTAGCTACCACAGTCAATCATACATATTCTCCATACTCTCCAAAATGTATTGCTTTGTTTGATTGTTCAGTTTTAGCACAAAAGAGGAGACTGACTGCTCTCAGCCAATTCGAAGAAAAGGATTTCAGTCGATTATAACAGTTGTCAGGTAAAAACCATGCTTCATGAAATACCCCAAAATATCTTACCTCTATGGTGTTCATGAATAGGCCTCCTAGGTGAAGGGACATAGGTATGACTGGCTGGCGAATCTACCCACACACTGTCTCCACCCGGTGTGCGAGCATTATAGCTGGCATTATGCCGGGCCGGGGTCCTCGGCATGGCATACCCAGGGGAAGGGTAGTCGACTGGGGTACCGTAGGTGGTAGCAGACAGGGTGGCAATACGCTGGTGGGGCCCAGGGGAAGTAGCTGCTGTGTAGAAGGAGCTACTGCTGGACACTATGTAAAAAAATACATTTACAGAACGATTATCCAGTATTGATAGAAATTCAATGGAAGAGAATACAAGTATTGCAAACAGCTTTACTCTATTTTGAGGGTTGAAAAGCATATACTTTATACTTTTATGAGAATACAAAAAAAATCTTCTGCAATCATATGACACAATGGGGGAAGCAGTAAAACTACATCGGGGGTCAAAACATAATGAACCTTATTGCAAACAGCATATTTTCATATAATCAGGAATGGGCCATATGCACAATAAATAATAATAATAATATAGGGTATTTATATTGCGCACATATCCACCTTGTTAGGTGCTCAAGGCGCTCCTATATTACCCGGCTAAGCTAGGCGTTCATAGCGCACACAGCTTTTTAAGGAATTACTTCCTACCGGTACCCATTTACCTCACCTGGGTTGAGTGCAGCACACTGTGGATCAGTTTCTTGCTGAAGGAAATTACGCCATGGCTGGGATTCGAACCCACGACCCTCTGTTTCAAAGTCCGAAGACTAATCCACTGGGCCACAACGCTCCACAATAAAGGGATGGTCCGGGCTAAAAATATTTATATCTAAATAAATAGAGTAAAATTCACAGAGCAAAATGCTGAAAATGTCATCAAAATCAGATAACGAAGTTATTGAATTTTAAAGTTTATAAATATTTTGTGAAAATGGTTATTATGCACATCTTCATGAATATTCATTAGGTGGGCTGATGATGTCACATCCCCACTTTCCTTTTTCTTATGTTATTACATGATATCATAAATGTTTAATTTTTTTTATACATGTGTAAATGATGTGTCTCCATTATGATGAAATAAGTTGCTGCAATAAATTACTAATGCACTTAATCAGTTGTCAATCAAATTGTTTTAGTTCTTGGTAGAAAATATTTGAATAAACCTAATTTCATATAATAAAATACAAAAGAACAAGTGGGGATATGTCATCATCAGCCCATCTAATGAATATTCATAAAGACATGCCTAGAACTGTTTTACAGGAATAATGCAAATCTTTAAAATTCAATAACTTTGTTATTTGTGATCTGATTTTGATCAAATTTTCAGCATTTTGCCTTGTGAATTTTACTCTATTTATTGAGATAGAAATATCTCCAGCCTGGACCATCCCTTTAAACAATATCAATTATCCAGCACAAGCACATCTTTTCTTCTTCCATGTTCCCAAGAAACAACAAACTAGAAATCTACTCATAGCATCACTCCTACCTCTCTGTGCATTTGTCCCACTTTGTTTCTTTGTCTTCTTCTCTTCCTCTTTCTTCATTCTTTTCTCTCTGTTGATGCCGTTTGCCGCCCACTCTTGATGGACGATCAACCTATCGGTCAGCGAGGCAAGCAGCTGGAGGCATTCAGAACTGATCCTCGTCCAGTTGTGCGGGTGACCACCTGAAATGAGTTGCAAAATAACCAGTACATTTTACAATAACAAATTTATGATTCACTTTGCAAAGTCCAATTTATGGAAACTGGTAAAACAGCCAGAGTTCCAAAAAAATTTGACTAACGCAACTATAGAAACAAAAGATTTATTTATTTTGTTTATGCTCAGTTCCGACTATGTATCCTTATCTGCAAATGTAACACTGTATTGCTGTCAATATAATTATTTTACTGAAATAAGTCAATAAAACAAACAAACTAATCGAAACCCAGGTACTTAAAGCAAGCAATAATTTCATGATGAAATCTAAAATCATGCTTAATTATCACCATACCATCTCTAATAAATTTATGGAAACTCAATTTTGCGCCATAATCATATCGACGCAATTATATCAGCGCACTGAAGATTGCCAACATAGACAAGTACAAGTGGGAAAGCAGTTTTATTATTGCTTGGAAACGGGCTGCCAACCGGCAGCAATCCATGACAATGTTGCTAATTACTTAGCAATTACACATTTTCTGCCACAACTTACACACAGCTTTATGAAACACCCACCTGGTTCATTATCGACTAATAAAGAGGGATTGTCATCTTCTTTCATTGGGAATTTGACACCAATTGGATATCAATCACCCAGAGTAGAGAATTTATGAATAGCAGACATTATGTGATGCCACTGGAAAATGCCTTATGGTAAAGTCATTATCTCACTATTCTCTAGCCTGACAGGTGTCCGAAAATAAGCAGGCTTGGCTAAAGAATTTCTTGCTAGTCAGAGGCGGCGGACGTCAGGCTCATAAAATGTGGAGGGGCACCTACTGTTTGGCAGACAAAAAGTGCCCCTCCACTTTCTTTGTCCGAGCCTGATGTTCCGCCGCCTCTTCCGCTAGTACACCAAGTTTGCTTTCCCCCAAAGATGTTTCTGTTACAGGTATTTCCAATGCTTTTAACAATGTCTGGGAACAGCAAATAATGATCAACCTCTATGAATAGCTGATGCACAACTGGGGCTCATCTCACAAAGAATTGCGATTGATCCAATCGAACTCAACTATATGGAAATCCATCAATATCATAATTTTTTAACCAGGAAATTTGCGCAATGTCCCTTGTAAAGAAAGAGAAGCACATTGAATTTTCAAGGAAACAATGAATGTATGAATACATAATCATATCTAAAAAATATTTTGAATAAACATGAACTTTGAAAGTTGACGTTGCTGGCTTTCCATAGTTGTGGTTGATCGGATCAATAGCAACTCTTTGTAAGACTAGACCTTGGTTTTAAATTACCTGGCTGACTAAGAGTAAATATCTGTTTCCTCCTAGCTAGTGAGTGTTCTGAGAGAATGCTGAGGTCTTGATAAGCCAAGTATTGGACCAGAGGACTGTTCCGTTTGCCCAAGGCTCGATGAAGCGTGCACTCCTCACTTGTGTTGAAAGCCGTCTCTATTGGAAACTCATACACCTGTTCAGATTAAAGGGGAATCCAACCCAAATAAAAACTTGCTTTTTGAGGAAAAAGGAAAATCAGACAAGATGATGGGAGAAAGTTTGAACAATATCGGACAAACATTAAGAAAGTTATGAATTTTTAAAAGTTTTGAATATTGGTAATCACTGTACCTACGGAGATCTCAAATTGACCACAAATATGATGTCATAGTGATGTAGGGCAAGGACTACTCTTCCATGTACTCCAATATATAAAAGGGCTAAAATGATATTTTATTCACCAATTTTACTTCAAAATATATATTTCTTTCATGAGGACATAAAACAATATACTAACTAGGCTATATTTAGAGTACAGCCACAGGGGAATGGGTACTTAGGAGAAAACCACAAATCACTGATAAAAAAAGTACATGGCCTATGGAAAAGTTGTCCTTGCCCATAGTCATAATTTACTTACTCAGTTGCCAATTTGAAATCTACATAGTCTTAAGGATCTCAATTTTAAAACAGCCATAACTTTCTTATTGCTTGTCCAATTTCTTTCAAACCTTCACCATTCTGTTTTATTTATTTTTCTCCTTTCAAACACAACATAATATGACCAAGGCTGGATTCCCCTTTTAATAACGATTGGAGGCTTTCGATTTTATCGATTCTAGAGACTCAAGTGAATCAAAATATCCCCCTTACAGGTAACTAATTGTGAATAAGGGAGATATTTCTTTAATTACACACAACGGTTATGATCAATATGAAATTCTGGATGCAAACGTTGGATTTAGTATTGATTTGCAGGGAAAGTCAGTTTTACAGACCGTCTGCATTTAAATTTCCCTTTACATTTTCAGCTTTTGACAAGGTAAATATAATGGTATCAATAAATGTGATGATTATGCCACATGAGCTCTGATCAAACTAAATTATTTTTAGAGAAATGATTTCAAGAATTTGGCATCTATGGTAGGCTGATCAGCATAAAGCTCATTAGATTGCTTTGTGTTCTTTTAATCCAAGATTAGATTCAGTTTGGCGTTATTCCCCCCCCCCCAAAAAAAAAGCACATCCACGCCAGGTTTAGTCAATGTTACAAGTCCATAAACAGGGACAATTTTTTTTAATGAAAAAAAAAAGGACATTGCTAACATTTCTACATAACCCAATGGACAAACTGTCACAAAAATAGGGACACATGGTCATCATGGGTGAACCTTGTTTTCCTCTCCCCAAGATAGGGATTGCTACTATTAAATAGGACAGTTGGCAAGTAGGACAAATCTGAACAAAACAATCTTAAGACTCACAATGCAGGTTAAGAAATAAAACTATTAAAATCTATCTACCATATAATAATATAAATAGTATTGATTCATGCAATACAGACTCACCTCTGTATTAAAGACTTTGAAGAGGTAAAGAGAGAAAGTCCATAAATGGGTGATAATGGTTCCTAAGAGCCATGCCTGCCATAGCAGCCTGATATCCAGGAGACCTCTGATGGAGTCCACAGGGATCGCAAGCTCCTGGAGATCCAGATTGGTGAGGAGCCAGGATTTGAACAAGCAACCTAGAAATGGAGAATAGTCATGTGGGTTACCATTGTCTGAATTTCATTGAAATTATGTTTACTGATAAAACATCACAAGCCATATCAAAAAAAGGTTTGAATAAAAAAAATACACTTCAATTAATACTGGATAGACTCATGATAATATCACATTTTAATTTTCTATAATTTTTTTTCTTTTCTGATATATGCTCATTACAACAAATGAAGATTACAAAATTGTAAATGATAAACAGAAATTGAAAAAATATCTCAAAAAGATATTTTCATGTGATTTTTTATTTATAATGCCTGAATACTGTTAAAAAGTCAGCATGCTTGTCAAATGAAAAAGAATCACATGGTCTAATTATATTCTGTACGTTGAGTATTAAATTTTCCGAAAGCAACTATATATATAAATGAAGAGGAAATAGTTGATAGCTAAGAAAACGATACCAACATTTATAATTAAATACCAAAGACTCTGCGTATAAACTGAGGCTGAAGTTTTGATTACCTTCAAACAAGTTCTATTTGTTAAAATGTCAGGTACTTAAACAAATTTCAAGAGTCTCCAGAAAGATAGTTGCATCGAAGCAACATGCCATCACTTACCACATAGGTAGTAGAATGCGTAGTAGTATGTACACAGACGGAGGGACCACACAGAATTCTTCAAGACTATTTGTGGCACGTTGGACTTCACTTGGAAGAACTTCACCTGCTGTAATAAGATATCAACAGACACAGGTTGAAATCATGGACATACAGGTAATGGCTGGAAAGAATTATAGTGAATCGGTTGGAACCAGTTCCAACCACTTGAAACCGGTTCAAACCTCCAGTTATCAAATTTAAAACTTAGTTACTAACAAGTTTACCAGGCAATAAAGTATTTTTTTCTTCGCTTGGTGCCAGAGTATAACATGCATAAGTGTTACTGATAAAATGGCCTCAACTTAAACAAAATATGAATTACATTACAATTACGTACGTATTGAGTGTGGTCTTGCAAATGCCTACAACATGGGCAAAGGTTAACATATGTCAAGTCAGTTCATGCGAGACATTTATAGCATTTGAGTGATAAAACATCAAGAAAATAAAATTCTCTGGAAGGACACACTTGTAATAACACATCCTCTGATTTCTCTCTCTCTCTTGCTGCCTCTTTGATACTTTCACTCACTTATTAATGTCATAGGCCCGTATTCTGAAGTCAGATTTAACTTAGCCCTTGGTCTAACTTTGTGCTAAAATTACGGAAAGCCAAAAATGTCAAAATTTTCCTTGCATTTTATGTTTCTTATGTTTACTGTGCTCTTTCTTAGCCTCGCAAATGATGAAGAAATGTATCTTATTTATCCTTCCGAAACAGTTAAGAATAATTTGAGAGAAAAATGAGCTGATACATTGAAATTATACTGTTAGAGATTTATGTCATTGTTGGCTATCCATAGTTAAACCACAACTTTAAACAGAGTTTAAATTAAACCCGACTTCAGAATACGGGCCTTTGCCTTTAATTTCTTTGTCTGTCTCTTTCTCCCCTCTTTTAATTTCTTTGTCTGTCTCTTTCTCCCCTCTTTCTCTTTCTGTTTGTCTGTCTCTTTCTTTCTCCCACAGCCTCCGTCCTGTCCTCTGCTTTTCTGCTGGTCAGTTTGTCTCCCTTTCTCCATCTCTCTCTTTCACTCTCTATCTCGTTACTAAGTTTCATAGTTACCTGTATGATGTTGAAAGTCAGTAGATTGTGTCTGTTCAGATAATATGAAACACTGTATACAATACCCTGTGGTAGAAGGAATAAACAAGTTTAAATGCTGAAAATTTAGAACAAATATTAAATAAATAAACATGACCTATATCCTTTTCGGGAGACGGCCCTCTTTAACATGATTGTAGTGAACATGAATCCTTTTAGAGACAGAATCATTTATTTCTGGCTAAATTGATCTCATTTCTGTCTTCAAATTGGCAACTTTTCTATATACTTCCCTATTGCTGAGAGACATACTACAATGCAATGTCTTTGAAAACATTATACAAAACGCTAAGTCAATAGCACATTGAGTAATCAATGGAGAAGCATTCAATAATTGATTAACAATGCAGTAGCATTATAAAGGTTTGACATTGTTCAATATACATTTAAACTAGTGCTGGTCGATACTTGATTTCAATGTTTGTCGAATATCGCCACCAAACTATCACCGATAACACAATATATCGCTGAGTCTGAAAATTCATTAAATATGTTCATTATGAACTGCACGTCCTTAAGAGCAGGAAAGGGGGAAATGAAAGTAAGGCTTCGATTGGTACTTGCCCATGAAAAGCGGGCATTTGGGCACCAACTTACAAAGTTCTGAGTTGGTTTACATGTTAAGCAATACAGAGCAGCATTTTCGGTCAATATATAAAGATGAACTTTTCTATAATCAACAACGTTATATCATGTTACCGCGATATATCAACATAATCATAAAACCATAATCAAATATTCTATTTTTTTTCAATATCACATAATCTTTATAATATTGAAATATCAACTAGCACACGTTTCTACTGACAGAAATAATCATTACAACCTCTTTATTTCAAGTTCAATAAAAATAAAATAACAAGAAACGTACAATGAAAGCCCCAAAGAGAACAAGAAATAGATGGCGCTCATTGAGGCACAGGCCTCTCTCCTCCCCGTTACATCGTGTGGATAGGGCCAGGTAGTCGCCTCTAACTAGCTTACAGGAGGACCAGGCGGTGATCCCACCCAGGAGGGCATGGCCTGCTGCATGGAGTAGGCGTGACGGACGTGTGACTGACAGGATGACTGACAGCCGATTTCTATGGATGTAGGGGACAACTGAAAATGTAATTGATAAAAGAAGGGAGTGAGCAAAACAGGCAAAAAATAATAACATTTTCTCTTCTTTTCAAGGGATACTTTTCACAACCTATGCATATATCTGCAACATTGGAAAAGTTTTGCAGTAAATGTTGATTTTCCCGGCTCTTCTTTTCATTTTCCAGGGCCTTGTGGCACAAAAGCTACTATTATAGGAACTTGGCCATCCAATACTATCTTTCATGAAATCCTTGATTTTGATTGGCTTTTAGGCCATGTTACCATGGTAGTTACCACTGGATGGCAAAGTTACCAAATAGTAACTTTTGTGCAACAGGGCCCAAAGTAAAAGGGCCATGAGCCTCCCTGTTGTGTAATTTTCTTCCTGGAGTAAAATCAATCAAATACATAATACACATTTCAGCAAACTTGAGGCGGGGACTAAAAATAACAAAATTTTAACAAAAGACAACGATTGCAAACTTTCCTATCTACTGTATAAAGCTGCATATATTTTGTGTACAGATGTTTTCACAGTTGTGGACTGTTTAGGGCAGTTTTCGCAAGGCGAAAATGTTGAGACTTTTGTGATGTTTTCATTTAAGTTACCGTAAGTACAGACTATAAACCACACCCGTGGATTAACTGCACCCCCAACTTTGGACTAAAAAAAAAAAAAAAAAAAAAATCCTTCTCACATTTACATGCATATTTGAGGTACGAAGAAACAAAAACTAAGTTAAAGATTTCAAAGTATCCAAAGAGATTACCGGTATGCGGTAATCTGCTGTTCTTGATCAATTCATCTACAAATGTTAGCAAGAATTGAAGAAAGAAAGGTCCTGACAATATTGGCCACTTACACACTCACCTCACAGTCACAGGGTACACACACACAGCACTGCAGTTCTTGTACATTGCCAACTACGATACGGTACCAGTACATCTTATCAAATAATGATCTGTGTCTTTCCCGGCGTAGGAGGAAGAAACATTCACATTTCTTGCATCACAACCTCACAATCACTTTCAAAATTTGTCTAGCATTCGATGTCTTAGCATGAATTTTGGATACGGGATTACAGGAAGGTTCAAGAAACAAAGAAATTGGCATTTTTTTCCAGTTGATTTTACGGCTTCGTGCCGTCTCTCTCGTGCATGATGTACATGGTATCTTATGAAAAGCAAACGGGAAAGAAAAAATAAGCTGGCGCGAAACGGGACTTTGGGGGGGAGGGGTTAACACAGAGATACGATCTTACGTTAAAATGAATAGCGCCAGCTTAAGTCGCACTATAACCATAATACAACGCAAGCTAGCTCAGCTCACCCAACTCTCGCTCAGCTGTGACAAAATATTACCGAGTATGCTTGGCGTCTCTTTGAACTTAGCCGGGGAACTTCGCTGCTTTGAATCGAGAATAAAGTCAAAATTAGTGTCATGAAGGTGGGTGCGTTTGTTATGGACAATATTTGATAAGATCGTAATAATCGCTTCTCATTATCCGCGGCTCATACCCCTCTAAACGACATTACCCTGGGCGGCTATGCCCGGCCACTCGATGTGTTATGAACTGGCAGACGTCTTACATGTTCGGGAGGGGTTACGACGGGCTTGCTCAGACCCGTCACCGTGGATAAACCGCACCCCCGACTTTTGAAAAAGGTGCGGTTAATAGACCGTTACTTAAGGTAATGGCCATGAAATTGAAGCAGAAATTTTTGTAAATATAAAACAACCGCAAAACTTACCACGTATCCAGTATAACAAAGGGGTAGATTTTATTTCAAAAATTGAGTAAAAAAAGTCATCCAGAGCGAAATTGTTCTTTCCTGCTGAAACCGATCTGATATGTTCAATCTGCACATAGGTCATATGCAGAATGACTATTATTAAGATGATCTACAATTTCCAAATGCAATTACAGAATGAAGGCTTTAAAACATTGAAACAAAATTGAAAGTTTTAAATGCAAGAGCATGGCAGAATATGTGTTGTTCAGTATTAGATATATTATTCAATATTGTGTAACTGCACAATACGTACACGTAAAGGCTGTTCGTAAACTTGTTCGAAAGGAATATGACAGAAGTAAAAACTCACCAATATAAGAGAATGCATTACTGATTGCAGCAAATAATGAACAGAGAAAGATGACGAACACGCAGCTTATCCCATGTAGAGAAAAACATGTCTGTAACCATCCTATGAAATAAAGAGAAGTGAAAATGGTTAACATCAAATCTAGAGTGCAGGAAAATCAATAAATCTTATTCATTTTCTTCAAGTTAATAATTATAGTACAAAATCCAAAATGTTCTATCCCAAACTGAATATTCAACTGCTAGACAATATGTGGTGTAAATGTCAACTTACATGTAAATACAATTTTTAAACCATGGTATATCAGAGGTAAAATAAAAGCAAATTCCAGTACTTTTCAAAGCAATGTAAGATGTGCAATCATACATCATGTTGTCAAACTGCATACATTTATTCATTTTTGTTCAGTTTAATCCACAACTTTTATTCATAATCATATATTTGGGAGTTATGTTATCAAACATAAAGTCTCTAGTTATCCATATTACAGAAAATTGAAATATTTCACAGAATTTCAAAGAAAATTTAAAGGCGTAATCAATTACCAAAATACAGCAAAACCTTCATGAACAAAGCAAAATCTGAAAGATCAAAATCAAACTTGTTTGCAAAATTTTCACAAGGTAAGTTATGGTGTGTGTGTTTTTTAGCAGACTTTGCTGGAAATTTGATTTTCCTTTTGACTAGAAATCCATCTTAAAAACAAAATTTGAATTATAGAACACAAAAGGATATGAACATAGTTTGCATAAATATACCCTAGCCCCCCCAAACAAAAAGCATTGTTGGCCGGAGTGGTAAACACTTGTGGTAAATACCGCCTCAAAAATTTGTTAGAAAAATGGGAAATAGTTGGAAATACTACAAAATATACTTCTTGAATATTTTCAGGTATTGCCCAGGTGTTTCTCAATCATATTCAGGCATTTCCCTTTACCTCCCTGTAAATATTAAATACTTCCCAGTATTTACAAGCTTTTCCCAATATTTCCCACCTGGGGGGGGGGGGGTGGGGATTATACCTACATTTCCTGAGGTATTTCCAACCCTTTTCTTTTTCTGTAACTGCAGCGCTTGGCAAATAAACTGAAAAGGCTACTAGTCTTACCAAAGAGCCATGTCGTGGGATGAAGCAGAGAGAAGTGGGCTAAGCAGATGTAAATCCCTACAGCGGGTGGAAGTAACAGCATAGACCAGGCAATGCTGGCCCCTGTCCTCCAGTTAAACACCTGAAGAAAAAATAAATAAAGAGAAAGGAGTACATATACTTCAATTCGATCACCTTGTATTTTGAAGGCCTAAAATTAGAAAATAGTAAAGAAAGGACAAGGCTCATACAATATTTGTGTGATGGGTCATTCCACGGGGTTGGGGCAACAGCACTTTTTTGTGTTCCCTATGAATTGTTGGCTTTATCCTGAAAATGTGTTTGGCGTTTGGATGTTGCAATGTGGTTTTGTTGGAAGGCAGTTATGTAAGCAATTACTTGATGCAGAAATAAAAATGTTGAACCTCAAATATTTTTTATGGTGAGACTTTAAATGATGATGTCCAGACTCTTTTTTGGGGTACCAAGTGTGACATCCAAAATGGTCATTTTCAGTTGAAGATATCTAATTAAAAGATAAACTTAGTCAAATTCAAATGGCCATGATTGATAAAGCAACATTTGTTTAATAACAAAACAGTAATGGGATAGCAAATGAAAAGAGGCTTCATATCATAAATCATTCCTACAACATCGCATACCACCGTTACATGCGATGTCCGCGTTTATTTTTTTTTTGTAACGGCGGTAAAGTGGTAAATAACTAATAGTCAGAAATCATTCTTTCCAAAGTTATGTGTCAGAAATAAAGGGCAGGCAGTAAGCAACTTTTCATCAAAAGATTAGCTTTGAAAACCAATGTTAATGTCATGTAAATTAATCGAGGGTCGACGATGTTTTGGGCGATGTCCGGGCCAAATTTGTAACGGTGGATCACATTTCATCGCGTATGTAAAAAGGAGAGACCGGAGAAGAGACCGTCGTTGTATCAGACGGACGGGATGTTAGCCGAAATCCACGTGCACATGAACGGCTATGATATCGGGTGTTTTGCAGCTTTGCAATTGGGAATCTTCCCGCAATGTCCGTGTAACGGTGGATTGGATCTCCACGATGTTTTCCCTTTCAAAGCGACGTAAGTACAGAGATTTATCCCGATACTCGTATTTTCAAATCAGTTAAACCTTATCTTAAAAATGTGAAACTATATTATCATGCAGAAAGTGTTTTTAATTTTGAAAAATCTCGCTAATTTTCCATAATCTTTTACTACAGTCCCACGTGTGTCTTTTCGTGTAAGTGAAATATGTGATTGAGACATCGCCGTGTTTGTTCCAGATTTGCTAAACGGCCCCAAAGAAATAATGTTTTTATTACTGTGATTCCGTGCAAACATGTTTTGAATGTTAGCTGACATGATTCAATCGCAATTTAGTTGATTTTTTTAAACACCGAAATATGTTATTTCAAGACAATAGGCCAATGGATACTCAAAACTGCTCTATCACCGATGATCATGATGACATCTCAGATTTGGTACAAAATCTCGCCTTGTTTAAATTGGCTCCTACTGATTCTACGTAATATGGGTATCAAAGACCTAATGATCAAATTTTAATTTCCCCCAAAAATGAGAATTTAGAACCAGTGGCAGCGCCACGGGGGAGGGAGGCCCCCCCCCCCCCATTTTTTTTTTTTTTTTTTTTTTTTTTTTTGGTGTCAGCTGATCCCAATCCGAAAGAAGGGGGGGGGGGGCAAAATAATTTTTCTGTTACCCCCTGCACATAGTACATGTGCTTTGTGTATAATTACTATTAATTCTTGGCTGTAGGCCTAACCTTCCCAAAACTTTTCATCTTGTTGAATGTTATACTTTTCAGCACATTCTTTTTTTCTCTCAATATTTTTTCAATATTTTGTATTTTGATTTCTATATATTCAATTGTAAGGAGAGGGGGGGGGGTTCGTTTTATCAGAAAGCAAACGCCTGTGTGATTGTTTTCAATGTGATTTTTTTTTATTGCAATATAATGAGATTTTTAAAACATGTACAAGTGAACAAAAGAAAATGTGACACAATCAAGTTTGTTTCACAAGAGTTTATTTGCTGTATCAGAAGGTAAATTGCAGATTTGAATTCCATTAATTCATTTAATTCTAATAAAACATACATATATTATGTAATTGCTTGAACAATTAAACTTCAGCGATGAAAATTAAATAGGATGGTCATAAAAAACTAAATGGAATTGTCTAGATAATCACCCTTGATTAGAATGCAGAATAAAATTAGATTAAATTAATCCATTGAGAAATGAAATTGAAGTACAGATAATTTATGAAAAGGTAATGGGCAAGTAATTGTATTGTGAAAACAAAGAACACAACAACACAAATACAAAAACCTTCTATAAAACGTAACTTTATATTTAATTTATGAACTATGAAATGATGAATTCTATTTGCTATGAAAAAATACAAAGTGAGGGTTCCTGTGTATTTTGCAAGAACAGATCAGATTCATTGTCCCTAGTAATCCACCCCCTTTAATGAGAAAATGTCAAGACATATAAATAAGTAAATGATTTGATACACAGCAAAAACTGTGGTGTTAACCGGTGTACATAGAGGACCACAGCAGTTATTTTATACCGGTGTTAAATTGGTGGTGTTAGTTTTATACCTATAGGTGTTATTACAACATAGGTGTTATTACAACACCTATGGTTGTTTCATTTACACTCTTTGGTGTTATGTTCAATCTCTAGGGTGTTATTTTAACACCACAGTTTTTACAGTGTATAATATAAAAAATATTTGCTTATTGCTTAAAAAATATAGTCAAACTTCCAAATACTACTTTTCTCAACTACAGGTAGCCTCTGTTCAAGGTGAAAATGTATATCTTCAGTACATGAAGTGTCAATCTGGTGACCTGTACTCCTGGCCCGATGGCGAGGCACAATTCTACCTCCATCCACTTTGTGACATTGACAGAATCCTCTTCCAAACTGAAATTTCTTATTGGGTCGCCAGTCTTCTTGAAGTTCATAAACTTGTAACCTGAATGCAGAGAGAAATATTGCATGTTAATTTTAATAGTCAGGTTTAGTGTACAGTGTAATACATTTTTTTGCATTTGCCAGTAAGAAGTTTACCAAAGAGTTCTTGCAGTTTTAATTTTGAACATTAGAATAGCTTAGTACATTTTACTTTCTTGCTTACAACTCTGTTAAAAAAACAGAAGATACAAAGGTGGTGAGTTTTTTAAATTAAATTTGTCCACTAAGTACTTTACAATTGTCCTTTTCACATGTTGGAACTTAATGTTTTATCTAATGTATGTAAGTTCCAGTGATGACATGATTATATTTTAATTAATGTCCCTTCTACACTACCATTTTGAGGACATGATGTCCATGTAACTGAGGTAAAACAAATTAGAGTTAACAAATTGAACAAGTTTATATGTGTAAGGTATAAATGCGTTGTCCATGTCTTCCATGCCAACTTTGTCTTGTTTTGTCTTGAAAAACCATAGCTTAGAAGAACTAAACTAGTACCTTTTACCTACATCTTTTTCACCTGAATATTGTATCAAAGGTATCAAAAAATTGTACAATTGTGTATGAATAAAAAAAAACATTTTACCTGTTCATTGATATGTATTTCAGAAGCTTGCTTGTAGATGTTGTATTTCTACACTTAAGTAAGATGAGTTAACTTGCATTTAGTGTGTTGATACTAGAAAAATATGTCAAATATTCAAGTAATGCTATTCAATATGACCATTACAAGGACATGATGTCCGTGTAACAGAGGTATCTACATTTGAAAGTAATATTTTGAAGGAGATATTTCAAAGTAATAAAAGATTTGGAGATCGTAAGATAGCACTGTTTCGTTTTTTCCCCTTTAGACAGAAACATAAATGTTTCCAGAGACAGACAGAAGTAGAACCTTGAGGATTAGTATGATTTTAAATATAATGTCAATAATTTTGTACATTTTTCCTTGTTTAAACTCTAATTTAAAGTGCTTTTACTTGCAAAGAATTTGACATGCAAAATGTTTTTCTGCTAGTATAATCAATTGATCTTGTGCAAATATTCTAAGGCAGAAAGGGTAATTTGGTATGTAATGACCATTAATGGATCTTAACTTACAATGCTTCAAATTATACCTCTGTTACAGAGACATGATGTCCATGTAACGGTGGTAACACCAAACAAAAATAGAAGGTTAGGCCAGAGAGAGTAGTTGAGTCTTTCCAAAGAGAATATTCCATTCTGTTGAGGCATGACTTCTCTCAACTATTTAGTTCTACATGCCATCATAAATTGAATTTTCTTGACTGGTGAGAAAAAAGAACAACACATAATTTGTCAATAATTTTGTACATTTTTCTTTGTTTGAACTCTAATTTAAATTTCTTTTATTTGCAAAGAATTTGACATGCAAAATGTTTTTCTGCTAGTATAATCAATTGATCTTGTGCAAATAATTTAAGGCAGAAAGTGTAATTTGGTATGTGATGACCATTAATGGACCTTAACTTACAATGATTCAAATTATACCTCTGTTACAGAGACATGATGTCCATGTAACGGTGGTAACACCAAACAAAAATAGAAGGTTAGGCCAGAGAGAGTAGTTGAGTCTTTCCAAAGAGAATATTCCATTCTGTTGAGGCATGACTTCTCTCAACTATTTAGTTCTACATGCCATCATAAATTGAATTTTCTTGACTGGTGAGAAAAAAGAACGACACAGAACATGGCACTGGTATACACAAAGAGCATCAAGTTCCATTTATTGATGCTAAATCTTTCAAAATATATATGCCATGTTGGAAAATGTGGAATAAAGTGACTAAAAATGTTGTTAGCAAAATATTTATTAAGAGGAATTGTGATCAACCCTTTTATTTTGACAGTGGGAGAGTATAGTCTAAGTAAGGATGATAAATGATGTCCATGTAACGGTGGTATTTTGTCAAATCTTGTTTCTCAATTTACTCAAATATGCAGGGTGGTATGAAATGCCTGTAAGTGGATTTAGTTGAAGAATTGTCCCATGAAACATATAAGAAAAAAACCTTTTCATTTATTACATTTCTATTTTTTGACCCTGATGTCACAATTTTTGCCCCAACCCCATGGAATGACCCTGATATCAATGTTGTCATGTATATTATTTGCAATACTGTTTGAATATCGCAACTTTATTCAAATGTCAATTCCACCGAAAAACTCCAGAAACACAAAGAGCAGGGGTCTAAAAAAGAGCAATAGTTTTTCGAGCCAGGCATAAAATATCAAAAGAAAGCAGATACCCTATCAGACAAGATCTGCTACGAAGAAGAATGAAATTGAGAAGGAAGAGCTAAGTAAGAAATGCAGAAACCAAAAAGAGTACAACATGAAAAGTAAAAAAAAGAGAAGAAGAACAGCCATAGAAAAAAAGGAGACCTTAATAGAAAGACAGAGTAAGGCGGCCAAGAGGGGAAAAGATATGGAAGAAAAACAGAAAAGGAAGGTGTTTAAGAAAAGGAGTAATGGAAACACAATTGAAGATTTCAAAGATTTTCCAACTTCTCAGGCATTGATAGAGGCAGGTTACTGGTATATCATGAAAAAAAAAGTGGCCCAAAATCATCAAAGGTATGCTGCCCTGATCAAAGGAATGATAAATTCAGCAAGTCCAATGAAAAAAGGCTGTGTTAAGGTCAAAAGGCATTTCAACGGATGACCCATACCAAAATGGCTAACATTATGGGTTTCCTGATAAGCTAAGAAAGAGGGCGATGCAAAAATAAGCAAACAGCTTTATATTAAATTGGCAAAGGAGATCGCAAAACACTGTGAATTTGAGAAAGTTGTCAAAACTTGAAGCAGAAAGTGATTAGGATTCCTAGAAATGGAAAATGCATAAGAAATGACACAGAAGATAACATACATATGTAGAAATATTCTTTCACCGACCCAAAAGCAGCATGGAACTGCCCCACAAGAAGACGTGAAAAAGAAGGAACCACATAAAGTGCTAAACGTGGACCTCAAGGGAGCATGGGGAGCTTGAAATATGAAACAGCGGTCAGTGTTGCCCTGTCAACATTTGCAGACAGACGTCCTCCAAAGGTGAAGCTTCTTGATTCCCGACCATGGATTCAATGTCTCTGCGAGTATTACTACTGTTGCAATGTAGAACTCAAGATCAGTGCACTTACTCTGATGGCAAAACAAAAAGTCCCGAAGAGCAGGTACTGTATGGCGCTCTTGATTTAGCCCGATGCCCAAGTGGGAATGGGCATTACTGGAGGCCATGTTATGAGTGTATATATGTTGTGAATGTGGTCATCAGGGGAGCATTTTCATCAACATTTTTTGTCCAACAAGTTGTTGGATCTTAAATCTTTCCTTGGTTTTGAATCGCTGAAAAGCACTGGTAGAGTACCATGGTAACTGTCTGATTAACTGGCAATTGTGAGATAAAATGTCTACCAAGTCATTTTATGATACGCTCCCCAGAACATCAAAGCTGTGTACATAGTAATTCTGCAAGATGGGAGTACATTGTAAATAACAATCAAATGGAGGCAGTGGAAGATCATAAGAGAAAACCAATCAAGAAACAGAAGTTGGTGGACAAAACTGGAATACTGTACTCACACCATACATCAATGGATTAATCACCGATTGTAAGCCATTTGCTAAGCACATGTTAATAGCAAGATAATAAGCAGTACTAGCAATACCGGAAGGCAGTACTCAGAGATCTTAAATGATGGAACTGATACCATCTTGACTTGGCTCAAAATCACACCATTGTGAGTATCAAGATGGAATGCAATCTAAGCTGATCCTTGGAGGAAAAGCAGTGTATCTCATTGTTACTAATCACATGTCTGCAGGGACTCCAGGGAGCACAAGGTTTCAGTGAGGAACTGCATACCCGGTAGATGTAATATCAGAAAATAATCTATTATTATAAGCATGATATCCATGCAGTGCATATACCTTCCTGGAGAAAGCTCACCAGAAAGTCCAGGAAGGCAAGCTGAAGCACTTGTACCAACTTCACATTATCTTCAGATCATACAGAACTGCATTTTCTATGAAGTCCATTCACCCCTGTAAATCACATGTTCTCACATATTGCTAAGCATACAAACATTTCCTGTTTTGTAATACTTTTTGACATATACGCGCATTCCAAAGCGCCTTATAGACTTCTGAACAGCCAATCAAATTTTGTTGAGAATCCATCAATGAATGACAGCTTTTGTTTACGGTCAACAAACTTTTTTTCAACCAATCATTTTTATTCAATGCGTGGCTTTATCTTGGAACTTTTTCTGTGGAAACGTGTTTGCCTCACTTCTTCTTGTGATCTCGAGGAGTCAACTTTGTGGTGAATGAAGAAAGTCGCTAAACCTCATGGTTTTATAACTAAACCATTCTTGGATTAATATACACCCCATACTTGGATTTATACACTTGGATTTTTATATATTGGAGTTATATTATCTGCATTTCTACTTCAATTTTACATTTGTGGACATACCTGTGGATTATTTTATTCACGGTTTCTGTGTGCCACAGAGGAGCTTCATTTTTTTTTTCGCGCACAAGATAATTAGTCAAATCACTGTCCCTATCTATAGTGTTCATTTTTTTTCTTTTGTAGGAAAAAAATATATTTGGAAACTTTTCAATCATGTTTCATTATTTTGAGACTGGATTTTCTTTAGAAAGGGGAATATCATAAATGTTGACTTTTTAATTAAAATGCAAAAAAGCTGTTGTTTATTTATTTTTTTGTATATTGTTTCTTTTTTATTTTTTTTTGTTTATTTTTTATCATGTTTTATTATTTGGAGACTGGATTTGCTTTTGAAAGGGGAATATCTTAAATGTTGATATTTTTTTTAATTAAAATGCAAGAACTATGTTGTTTCTTTTGTTGTTGTTTATTTTTTTTCACTCTTGTAAGAAAATACATGAAAACTCAGAGGAAAGAATATTTCATTTGAAGATGGGTCTAAGTCCTGTATTTATGATTTTTTTTTCTATTTTTTTTTGCCTTTTCTTTTTCTTTTTGTTAGGGGTGCAGGTCGGGTTGTGTTTTAAACTGGAAAATGGGGATGGAATTGGTACAAGTTTTTGTGTAACTTTTGTTTATCTTGTTTTGAGTGTTTATTTGGAGCTTTGATGTCTGTTTTTGTAGCTTTGATTGATATCTGTTTTTTTTTTCCTGGTTGTTTTTTGTTTTGTTTTGAAAGAAATAGACCACTCTTCCTTTGCAGTGATTTCACTCTAGAATCTGAATTTATTTATTTTTCTTATAAAAGAGAGCTCAAACAGGGCCTTTGTTATACAATGTATGTATACAAATCTAAGAAATGCATTGAAAACTGATAGAATATATTAAAGCTTAATTTTTATACTTCTTGATACTTGTAATAAATTGCATACAATGCTACAAACATATTTTACACTCGTCTGCTCATCCCTCCGAAAAAAAATTGTAATCAAATTTCCATAGTCTCTAAAATCAAAAGCTACATATTATACATGTATAACAAATTGTTGAAACAATAGAATACATAAGGAATTGGTGAAACAATCAAATACATCAGAAAATAGCATACTTGTATTTTTATTTGGTCATACAAAGTACATAAGGAATGAAAATGTTCATATGTAAAAAAAGACCCCGTACATACATGTACATGTATACAATACTAAAGTTGAAAAAGAGCTTGTATTTTGTAATTTATATCAGAAAAACAAAGAAATACATTAGAAATTACAAAAACAATACTTTAAACAAATTCATTGAGGAAATTATTTACATGATGCTGTTTTGATGCCAACTAAATTTTATAAATTATCCATCATGATCACCATCATTTGGCAATAAAAAGAGGCGAGTAATTGTTATTTTGCGTAATTTGCATAATTAATTAAAATTAATTATGATAAATTATTTACACATATTAAGAAAAAATACAAAGTGACATGATTACACATCAATTGAGCTTTCTTTCAACTTTCCATGGATACCTAAATTACTTCAAAGGGCTCAAAAACAAAGAAGTTAGAGCCTGTTGAAGACTTGGGTTCAAAATGGTCACAAAAATCGGTTTTGTATTCCATTGACTTTACATTAAGACAACGACCACAAATTTGGATGAATATGCACGACTTAAACTGGAATAACTTTATAATTTCTTGATGAAAATTAGAGTTCTTGGTATCATTTGAAAGGTCTTCTTAAGAGCTTTCAAATGATACCAAATTTATTGATATGTGATGATTTTCATTTTTTTGTCACATACCTAATATATTCAATCTGAACCTTCGGCTTCTCCATGTTTTTATTTTCAATTTTGGTGGGGGTGCATATGGAACTCTTACCAAATGTCCGTAAGTTAACATTTATTTAGACTCTCGAGTCTAAGTCTCTGTTACTCATTGTAAGGCAATTCGTCTGACGGCGCGGCGACGCGTAGTCTTGAGGACGCAATGATGATGACTTTTAAAATAATGGAATATACTTCATCATTGACGTCTTGACACTCTTCCCATCGTCGCAGAAGAGAAGGACCAAAACAAAGATAGATTTCCCTCGGAAATCCATTTTTTGAAACAAAAATCACTTGAATTTTATGAATATTATTGATTTTTACACCTTCCTACGCCTAATGCGTAGGAAGGTTTTAAAAATTATACTATAAAAATGTGAAAAAATTAAGGTTTCTTACCAAACTGATGCCGAGTAGACCCGTCGATCCACATGTAAACAACGTAAGTACAATAGCGTCGACCCTTGAACCGCTTATGTATGACGTACTTCCGGTTAGCGATGCCGTTTTGATGAATAATTTATAGAAAAAAAAAGTTATCTGCAAATGTTAAAATTTATCACCTAATTATAAATAATTAGTCACATACTAATAATCACGTGATAAATTTTAACATTTGCGAAATAATATTATTTTCTATAAATTATTCATCAGAACGGCATCGCTAGCCGGAAGTACGTCATACATTACATAAGCGGTTCAAGGGTTGACGCTATTGTACTTACGATGTTTACATGTGGATCGGGGGGTCTACTCGGCATCAGTTAGGTAAGAAACCTTAATTTTTTCACATTTTTATATTATAATTTTTTTAAATCAATGAAATTCATAAGATTTTTGTTTCAAAAGATGGATTTCCGAGGGAAATCCATCTTTGTTTTGGTCCTTCTCTTTTGCGACTACGGGAAGAGTATCAAGACGTCAATGATGAAGTCATCATCATTGGCGTCCTCAAGACTAGGCGACGCGGCCGTTAGTTTTTCATGAAAAAGTATTTTTATTTCTTAGACATCCTACCGACACTGGTTCACCCCGACCATTCGCCATACAGGAAATTGTACGGGGTGGGACTGATCTGAGACCAGTGCCGCTAACACTGTCATTTCTATGTAGGAACGCGCGAAGTAAAAGAGTCTGACCAATTCTTGTGTTGACCCAAACGCAGATTTTGGTTCTACTTAAACAGGATTCCAATGCCCAATGAGTCAAATATCGTCCTTCAATTGAAGATTTTTTTCTAAATCGGGTAAAATCATAAGGAATTTTTTCCTTATTCTCGTCTGGTCCATAGTCTCCTACGTAAGTATTTCAGCACGCCCTCTTGTGCTGAATAAAAGAAAGCTAGCCACTGAACAGTGGCGACCACAGAGCTGGTTACAATAAGCTCTGGTGAAGCATAATAATAGGAAGCTCCGTGATCCGGGGACTGTAGTCTTTTTCTCACCTGACACCACTAACGTACCTAAGGGGCAGGGGGGGCAGACTGCACCCCCTGACGAGTCACAACTCATGCAAGGGACGTACCCCTGCCCCCCTGACGAGTCACAACTGATCCCTGACGAGCCACAAGTGGCCCCCTCTTTTGAACTTAATTGAAGACCTTTTTTTTCCTTTCTTTTCAAATTTTTTGGCGGACGAATTTGCCCCCCCCCCCCTTTTGGAAAATCCTGGGTACGCCACTGCCTGACACTCAATATTGTGTTCATTATTTTTTTTTTACACAAGAATTATTGTTGTCACAGGCGGGGGAGGGGGGGTACACATTCAATACCCCTTAAATTTCAGGAGGGGAGAGTTCCCCTTAAGAAATAAAGAAACAAAGAACAAAGACTGAGAAAAAAGGAAGAAATAAAAAATCAAAAGAATTCATTTACGCTCAGAAGAAAAAAGTAAGAAAGGGTAAGGGAAGAGGAAAACAGACAAATCATGCTCTGGATACAGTACTAGAAATATTATAGATAAGCCCCCAAAAATAGCCATTTGGAGTTTTTGGACTTTTTTATTCTTTAAACATGTTTATCTAGACGAAACAAAATTGCCAATCTGTCGAGGCTATCGAGACATGTTTACCAGAATGCATCACGAGTAGTGTGTCATCCATCCGGATGGATGAACCTCTATGGCTTCGTGATATTTTTTTCTTTTTCGATTTGTCACGATCAAACACCATTGAACGAACCAAGAGTAGTGACGGTCACCGGAGGTGAAAAAATCGGTGAGTTTTTAGTCATTTTTCATATTATTTTCAGCAATTAGATCATATTTGTTATATAAATTTATGTCAAGTATCACACTTGATCTAGTTCGATAAGGTCATGATGTTTGGGTGAGGAAAGGGGAGGAAAATAGTCGATGCTTTTTTGGCCATGCTAGTGTATACACCCGAGAACGAGGTTATAATTAATTTTATAACCTCGTTCATAATAATGAGTGCCTACTCAGACTCAGTAGGCACTCATTATGAACGAGGCTACCAGTAGAGGCGCACGGCCAATATGGGAGACTCTCTCCAATAGGGGAGACAATCTCCCACATTGGAGACTTGCTTTGCAAAAGGACAAAAGAAACAACACCAACAAAAGCATGATTTTTTCCACCCAAAATTTTGTCTCACTGAGGTCAGAAGCCCATTTGTTTTGTGTGTGATTGACAACAAAAATCCTTATCAAAACAAAAGTAGACGGTGAATTTTTAAAGTAGACGGTGAAAAGGGGTAATTTTTCATGAGGAATCTGCTTATCACATTTTTATTTGCCGCCAAGTTAATCCTTTTGCAGCAAATGTAAACAAAGGAAATTGGACTCCAAAACTGGAGACTGTCTCTGATATTGGATACCCAAATTCTTTACAAAAGTCTCTGATATTGCCTTGGAGATAATCTCCCACATTGGAGACAGTCTCCAATATAGGTACGCCACTGATAATTCAAATCTTCATCCAAATCTGTTGAAACTTACCTCAACATAAAGAAAATGTGTCACCCATTACGATGATGCATTGATTATGACATATGATGAAGAATAACTCAAGTTATGATTTTTTTTAAAAATGATTTCTAAGTATTATCCATTCCGAACTAATTGTCGACCATCGAGTATCAATCACCACCGCGCATGCGCATTCGGGGATTGCCAATTCGGGGCGGAGATTTTACATCGCGCATAAACGCTTCTCGCGGCATGGTGACGAAGCGTAAGTGCGCATCATTTGTGAATGAGATTGGTCATTTTCGCGGCGCTCATAAATATGCATGTGCGTTCATGATACGCATATATCGGAGTATTTTGTTGTTTTGCAAGACGATTAATTTGAGACTTGAAGTTAATTTCACATGTTTTAACTAGATTATCTGAATTACAGTGCACAATTACGACATGGAAGACCATTGGGATGGATTTCAAATATAATATGTAAGTGAGTTGATAACATTTGGTTTTGCATCTTTCTTTTTTCAAGTTGTTTTGAGATCGAGAATTTTTTCTTTCATTTTAATCATCATTTCTTGTTTCTTGTCTGTCCACCGCAATTTTTTGTAGTCCTATGTTACATTTTCCCCTTCAGTACACTGATGCTTGAATATATGAAACCGAAAAATGCACACCCCCCCCCCCCCCCCCCCCCCGCGTTCATCCTTTCTCTCGATCCCTAACAATAACATTAAAAAGGGTAATAACATAAGCTGATACTAGATACAGTTTTGACAAGTTATTAAAGTCGGTTTTTTTTTTTTGGAGAGGTAGGGTGGGGGGGGGGGGGTTGATGTAATTCCCATTCCCCCCCCTCATTTTTTTGTTTTTATTTGTGACTTGATATCCTTGCCTTTACGTGATTTCCTATGCATGCTCAATCCTTGAAACTTTACATAATTTTAAAATATTTTTACAGATCCATAGTACACCATACAGAACTTTTTTTAAAGGAGCTAGTCTCAAGTTTGTCTCTCTGTTTTGTTTCCTTTTCTGTGAGTTCCTTTCTTCTCATTTTGTTCCTTTCTTCTCATTTTGTTCCTCTCCTGTACTAACTTTACAACCATTTGCTTTTGTTTTTGCTCCTCTAGCCTCACATTTTTTCCCAATTTCATTGCATTCATTATTTTGTTTTCTCTTTCATCTACAGGAAATTTTTGTAGCCAGGAGGCTGTATCATTCGATGAAAACATCAGTTTGGATTCGACCTTACCACAGAAATGTTAGGGGCCCTATGAAGCATTGCATCCGCTCTGCCAAACTGCCTCTCACCCGAGATATTTGTAGAACTACACGATGCACTTTCTGCAGCAAGATCCAGCTAAAGTTGTGATGAACTAGCATATAATAGATTTCTTATATTCATAACATTCATCATTCCAGTTCTTAATTGATATTTCAAAAGTTTAATAAATCACTTTACATGCATTTAATATATTTCTTATATTCATATCATTCATCATTCCAGTTCTTAATTGATATTTCAAATCATTTTACATGCATCATATTGAGCTGTACATTGAATCTTGCCTCATAAGATCATTTGGCTTCATCTCTACATAATACACCCCCCCCCCAGCAATAAAAAAATGAAAATCTAATAAAACAATAGAGCTGCAGGCAGTAGCGTACCTAGGACAGGGGGGGGGGGCAAAATCGTCCGCCCAAAAATTTGACAAGCAAAAAAGTCTTCAACCACAAATAAAGGATTTCGTACCAGAAAAAAAAATTACAAGCCAAAAAAAAAAAAAAGGTCCTCAACAGGTTATTAAGTACATTTTGCACCAGAAAAAAAATTACAAGCAAAAAAAAAAGGTCTTAAACTTCAAAGGAGGGGGCCGCCGGTGGCTCATCAGGGGGGGGGCAGGGATACGTCCCTTGCATGGGTTGTGACTCGTCGGGGGGGGCAGTCTGCCCCCCCCCCCATAGGTATGCTAGTGGCTGCAGGTCCACCCACCCATCTGTATCAACCATTACCTCCAATGAGAATACCTAATTTTAAATTTTATTGAGCAACTTCATTAATACTGTTAAAATATTCAATTTATATTTTTATGTGGAGTTGATTAATGTAACCAATGCCAACAAGGAAAAAAAATAAGATGAATACTTTCATGTGTCAGTGTGGATTTGTCATTTCTTTTTTAAATTTATTTTAATATTCAGATCTGTATGTGTATCCTTTTTTAACACTATGTTCCTTCTCTTCTCTACTGCATGTGCCAAATTGTTTGTTTTTTTTGCTCATACTTCTTAAATAAATCATGAAAAAATTACATAAAGTCTAAATAAAAATATTTAAACAGACATACAAGAAAAAAAAGTGTTAGTTTGGGGTGATAGAAAATGTTAGAAGACAGTTGGGGGGGGGGGTGAGATAAATCAATTGTTTCTTTCTTGTCAATTTAAAAGCTGCAATTCACATTTGTGAATAATTAAGTAGTTGGTAGAACAATTCCTGCTTAAAGTTGCAGTCTGAATGGAATGCAGGATCGCCAAGAACAAAGCCCAGAGGCAGAGGTGGGGTTGGTTTTTTTAAGGCGGCATTTCCATCACGCTTTCTTGGAACCACAGATATTCGACGGCTCAGCCCAAGTCTGTTCATTGTTGGGCCCCTCGACTTCAGATCAGTAAGTATTGCCATGCTCAAATGGAGATAAGAAATTAATCTGAATGAAAATAAAATATGAAAACAAAAGAAAATTAAAATGATAATGAATTAAATTAGATCTAGGCCATTCATTTTTAAAATAATAAAAATGTAAAGTTTGATTAGGCCAAAAGAAATCATGTTACATGAATTTTCAACAGAATATAATCATCAAATAATAAATCAAGACTAAACTTAAAGTAAATTACCTAAAGTAAAGGCTAAAATTAACGTTAGGTACTTCGAGAAGATTCAGAAAGTTGTTGCGTCATTTGCCATTTTTTTTCAATATTTTATTCAATCAAAATGAATGTGTGTCAGTGTGGGATATATTTCTGATTTCTACATTTGTGTCTGGTTTTCAATTCCTAATTTATAAAAAAGAAAAAGTTTTTTTAATCAAAGAAATACCAGACATATCACGGTAGACGGTCTGCTACACAAATTCCAATGCGCAGGACTACACACCGCGGGCAACCAAAAACCCTAGCAGCCGCCATGAATTAGCCCGCGAAACGCGTCGCCAAACTTAAAAAAAAATCCCACGAAACAAATAGCAAGGGCGTTTAACATTCGGCCGTGGCAAATGGTGGCAAGAAATGCTGCCATGAATGAGGTAAGAAATGAAAGCTTACGACTTCAATTTTCGAGTAGCATATGTATTTTTAGCGTAATATGTCTGATAATTCCATGAAAATAACATATAATGATGATTTGATGCATAAACTGTACTTACAGACTGTTTTAGTGCAATTTTTGTTCCGATCTCGATCCTCCGTCGCAAGAGCTAACCGTGCAGTATAGCTGAATGCATTGGGAAGATGATGTCATCGTTTTCATTCCCATTGATATACGTTTACCATCCTAGACAGGAGACTCAAATAGGGCTTGCAGTTATTGCTCGCACCGGCTCCCGAAGCAGCTTGTCGCCATTTTCGTACGCGAAAATGATGACGCGAAAATCGCGCCCTCTCGCGCTAGAGTAGCGTACCTATCCAATATTGGCCGTGCGCCTCTACTGGCTACTGACTGACTACTCTAGCAAATTTTTTCATCATTCTCTCATGTATGTAATCTGACTATGTATGAGACATATCACAATACAGTTTCATTTCATTGAATCAGCACAAACAAACACACAAAAAAGTCGAAGATAGGTCTAAAAAAAACCTGCGCATGCAGTGCAGAGGAATAGAGCGCTCGCTCAATCCTCGCCCACGCCGACAGGCCGGGGAAACAATGCACACAGATTTCGCTAATCGTGACATGTGGTGCCCGCAGTGCAGTGGTGGTGGACATTTTTGCTTCACAAGACACAAACTGACAAAGACCCAAAGTTTTACATTTTAAATTTGATACATAAATAATGATGAATAGCTACTCAAGACAATCACAGCAAATTGCACTTACATCTTTCATGTACCAGTCTTTACTGGACGCCATGGATCACAAAATATTGCAGTAAATTATTAATGATGCAGATTTTTGAAAAACCGCCGATGATAAAATGATGAAAAGTTATGAAGCGCCAATTGTGAAAATATACCATAAATTTTCGATCTCTCATTTTGATATAAAAATGGATGGGAGTTTACTCTCATAGACTCTTCCCCTTAAATTATATGAATTTTTTTTCCAGATCACCGGGCCCAGCTTTGGTTTCATACATATTGGAATGTGCCACCAATGTGGACGAAATATACTTTAATTTTTGGTTTGAAAACTTTTTTTTTTCTTTTTTTGGCTTTTCAAATAGTTTCATTGGGAAAATGTGCCCCCCCCCCATATTTGCAATAGGCCTATTATCCCCTATTATTAGCAACCTAAAAATGCACCACGCCTATCCGTGCAAAAAGGGAAGGGGCATGCATGATATCCAGGGGCCGTGGAACGGTTTTGAAAGTAGAGGGGCTGACCATGCAAAAAATCACAATCAGATGGTTACATATTTACATTTTTGTACCGCGTGGTTTTGGAGAAAAAAAAGTGGGAGGGGGGCTGAAGCCC
Source organism: Lytechinus pictus (assembly GCF_037042905.1). NCBI lineage: Eukaryota > Metazoa > Echinodermata > Echinoidea > Temnopleuroida > Toxopneustidae > Lytechinus > Lytechinus pictus. The sequence continues at coordinate 18,695,906 of NC_087255.1, read as the reverse complement.
ATGCACCCCGGCTGGCCCTCGTTTCTTCGGCCCGTATCAGCAAAACTGTAAATAAAAAAAAAATGAATAAATAAATAAAATAAAAATATTTAATACTAAGAATAGAAATTTAATAACTTTTTGTTTGATCTTACATTTTTTTTTATGGAGACATGCAGAGGCCCGTTATCTGACATCAGATTTTTACAACCGCGCCAAAGCCTGTGGGGTGTATGTGTGCGAGAGTGAGGCGGGAGTGAGGCGAGGCAAGGGAGGCCTTTATAGATTTAGGCCTCTATGCCATTAGGCTAGCTTCCTTTCCTGTAAATCCCCCTCCCAATGAAGGGCTCTATGCAAGTATAAAACGTAATGCGGTATATACAATTTGTTATTTTCATTAAAATCAATGAAATATGGATTCTTTAAAACATGCTCTTATGCGTAAGTTCCAGCCAAGAAAGTGAAATGTCGAGTAGAATTATTATAATTTAAGCAAAGTTGTTCTTTTTTCTTGAATCACGAGTTTAACGCATCTAGTATAAATTAATTTTTATGTGCCTTAATTTACATTATCAAGCCAAATGATTAAGATCGCCACATTTTTATTTTTAAAATATCTAAGGTAAAATGCAATTCATATAATATTGCACGGAGCCTTATAGGCCTAAGTGCCCTAGACGAGAAGATGGGAGAAAATGACGAGAAGGCGATTTGTTGAAACTTAAAAAGTCGACTTGTCAGAGACAAAATAAGATTACAATCTCTTGAAAGTCGACAAGTTAAGTTGTTTCGAGACATAAGAAAAAGGGAGTGTGTCGTCATCCCCTCATATCTATACCGACCACATTAAGCTAAACTTCCAAAATTACGAACTTTCTTATTTTACATCCAATCTCGATAAAATCATTTACGTCAATGCCAATTAGATTTTACTCTATTTATTCAAATGAAATTGATATGACCCCTGATTTTTTTTTCATTTCGCAAGAGTCGGAACAAAGATCAAGAGAGATAGCGAAGAAGATAGTTTAGTTATTTATTATTTTTAAAACAATTCTCAGGTTGGTCTTTGTGGCACAATTTAAAGTCCCATTTGGTATTATAGTCACTATAGAAACAAAGCACTATACACTCAATTGCGGCCCAAAGGGCGGAAATTCGTAAAAAATGAGACGGTCCACGGAATTTTTCATTTCATTCGACTCATATGGGCCTGGGGTGCTGGGGGTGAAGCACCTCCTGGTAATGTTGTTGGTATTTTGTAATGTATAGAGTATTGCTTCAAAATTACTTTCATGTGGAAGCGAAACCATCCCCCTTTTTTGCTTGTCAATTCTTTTTTTCTGACCAAAATCATCTTCACTTGGGAATGTCCCCCCCCCCTTTTTTTGGCTTGTCAAACTTTTCTTTAAAAAACAAACCGGCACCATTCTTTAAAAATTGTTCTGAGTCCTGATATGCCACCACTGGGTTTGGGTTAAGCCAAAGCTAAAATAAAGCATTGTTGATAGAGTTTTCAATAATTTGTGTTCTATGAATGTACTTAATCTCAGAACGAAACAAACAGTCAAATTAACATCAGTCAATCACTTCAACCAGTGGCGGACCGTGACCCAGAGGAGACAAGCATTGGAGGGGCACAGCATTGTTCACAAACAATACAGTGCCGGCCTCCAATGCTTTGTCTCCTCCGGGCCGGATCACGGTCCGCCACTGACTTCAACTGATGAATGCGATTCAGTTTGGGTTTATCCAAGAAAATCAGCTTGTTTCCTTGTCCCACGCATTCTGACTTTACAAGTCATCGTCATCACCATATTCATCATTTTGTCTTGATGTAAAACCTTGTCGTCTTATCGAGTTTCAACTGTTGTCCGGACTTGAGCTTCGGTATTATATAGCGACATTTTTTTGTTTGCGATTTGATATCTTGGCGACACCATAAAGTTAGACGCTGCGTTCGACAGTCGACGGAGTTTTGCGTTCATTCTGTCAAACACTTTCAAACAGAGGACAACATTTTACACGAGTATGACTATGAGTCTGGATCCTTCTACAGGAGTTCCATTTGTAAGATATATATTATTATTTACTCTTTTTTTAATTTGAAGTATTCATTCTGTTGTGAGATATGAATTTGATTGAGAGGAATGTCGGTCGGCGACACACCCAGTTTTTACGAGCTAGCGCCTACGGCGCGGCCGCTCTCGTTGGTTAAACCAGAGCCAGGGCTTCGGCACTGCGCTCCCCTGCGAAGCGATAGGGCCCGAGCGCGAGCCGAGGTTCCTCGCAATTCAAGCACATCACTCAAATAAAGCCAGGTTTACGTCATAGACATAACTGGCCACATTTTCTAACCCGATATAACAAGTGGCGTATTCAGATCAGCTCTCAATTCGTTAGTTTAACTTGAAGGAATACTTTTTTTAAAGCAGTTAAGGACGTTCCACAGTTATGTTTGTGCGCATTATGATCTGCGCATAGTTTACACTCTGCGCGCTGACGTCACAATGAATGAACAGGTGATTAATTAACTGCGGGTATGAGCTGATTTTTCTCATCTTCTGCACTTTAACTGCAGATCCGATGAGTTATTTCATGAAGATAAAAAATGGAGTTATTTCATGGACCATTCAAAAAAATATTCTCTACAATTTCAAAATACTTTACTCTGCAGTGCTGCCAATAATCACGAATATTACCCCGAGTTTGAATAAATGGTAGAGTGGTTTTGATTTTTTCTTCACATAGATACTAAGCATTCGGCGCATTTTTGGTGTTTTAAAAAGCACATTTGCTCTGATAAAAATGCTGATAGTTTAAAAACAAGCACATGAACCCCTATTTTTTAATGTTTGTACCTCTTAGGTATACCTTCCTCTACAACTCTGCAAATTTTGGTGAAAATGACATGGATTTTGAATAAAGTGCAGTATTTATTGTACGTTTGTAGTTTGTTACTGAAATTTTACATTTTTTAGATTGGGATTTTGTTATCTTTTACGCCATTTTTAAGAACTTACAGTGCTGTTAAAGTTAAAATTGCAAACAAATAGCACTATAAATATATTCTCCATTCTAACAATACAATTATTAACTCTCTTGCGAAATTTGATGACTTTTTCATGTATTTTGACTGAGTAATATAGGTTTAAACTCATTGTAGTAATCTGCGGCGGTCTAAAAATGCCAAATTCTTTTGAATGCGCAATTCTTAAAAACATCAATTTGGGTGAACTTTGAAGCTCTATAGCAAAAAATCAAGCACATGGACCTATGTAAATTTTTGCATATTTCGAATATTAAGGTTCTAAAGTATCTATGTGCAAAGTTTGGTGAAAATGACATGGATTTCACTTTAACTGTGGAACGTCCTTAAATTAGAGGGTTTTTTTTAGACAGGTTTAGACTGAACTTCTGAAGTAAAAATTATGATTTGAATCCGACCATGGGCATGGCCATGGCATGGGCTATGGCACCCAAGGGTTCATTACATGCCACCGCGCACCAGTTAGTTAGTAACTTACCTCGCAATACGTGTGAGTGACCGCGCACAGAAAAATCAAGCCATAGAAGTTGTGTGTTGTGGACGCCAGAAGTGAGATCCCAGCACGCGCGACCCACTAGTTAGAAATCCACTGCCAAACGCGGTTCATGGTGCGAGGTTAGTAGTATACTACTATAATACTAACCTCGCAATATGTGTGAGTGGGGCTATGGCTTTGCCGACATGCGACGTGGGGTAGATCTTCATTCAAATGACGATACATTAGATTATAAAATTAAGTTAAAAATTGCCAGAGGCAGAGCACAGACTGTCTGTGTAGACCAAAAGCTTCGGTCTCTGTTATGTTGGTTGTTCAGCTGAACTCCGTTGGCTTCACTCACCAAATACAGAGACCGAAGTTCTAGCGCGATCTGTACAGGGGACTCAATGGCCATATGTTTATGTACTTAAGATCGGATAAAACGGGGAAGTGAATTTGCGCGACAGCCGAGGTAAGTCACTGTTTTTGTTCCTTTTAACTTGATTTTTCTCGGTTTTTTGGCAATTGATGCCAAGAGGGAATATTAATTTGCATTTTGGTTGCGTGAATTTTCAAAATTTTTACTCATTAAAGACAAAAATTGAAGAGCCCCGACGGGGGTATTTTGCATTGCAAGTCCCCTAATGGTGGCTGCACGCTAGCGAGCCGTCTGTGTATGAGGAGAAATTAAAAAAAAAAAAAAAATGTTAAAAAACTGATCCTCGAAACAGACGGCTGCCAGCTGTCTAGTGTCTGTGCAGCCCTATCATTTGTATCAAGTATTATCATTCAATATAAACAAGGTTCTATAATATCAAATTTGATTGCATAATCACCGAATTCATTGTCATGATTTCCACCAGGCGTGGTGCCAGTGGGCTACTTGTATAATGCCCACAATCAAAGCGTTTTTTTTTTCACTGGTGTTGTGGTAATTCTTATTCTTGCACAAATAGCAATGTCGCCATTGGATCCACTAGACCAAGTGCATATTTAGTAAATTTCCTTGAATTTTTTGTCAAAATAAACTTTACTCATTGCTGGGTATATTTGCTAAATATAGCCAACAAAGACTTAGAAGTATACATTTGTATTGGCAGTCTGATGGCAGAGATGCATAGTGCAAAGTTAAGAAGAATTGATGCATTTATTATTTTCAAATTCAACAGTTTGATTTTTTAAAAGGACAAGTTCACCCCAACAAAAAGTTGATTTGAATAAAAAGAGAATAATCTAACAAGCATAACACTAAAGATTTCATCAAAATTTGATTTAAAATAAGAAAGTTAAGACATCTTAAAGTTTCGCTTAATTTCACAAAGCAGTCGTATGCACATCCTGGTCCGTATGCCAATGAAGAGACTGATGGCATCATCCACTCACTATTTCTTTTGTATTTTATGATATGAAATATTATAATTTTTCCTCATTGTCAAGTGAGACAATGATTAATTCCTTGTTGTAAAATCTGTAAAAAATGAAATATTCTATAATTCAAACAAATGGTTTAAATGAGGTGCATGGTCTATACTTGCTTTTCAGATTGAGCTGGAACTTCACAAGGATGGTTCAAAGCTAGGCTTCAGTGTTGTGGGAGGTATTGATCAGGATAGTTCCAAGAACCCTTTCATCAAAAATGATCAGGTAATATAGTCTTGAAATAATAATAATTACATTTCTATAGCGCCTTTTCTTGAAAAGGTACAAAGCGAATATATATAAAGAATTTACAATGAAACAAAAACATAGACATTAAAGTGAATGAGAAATTAAAGAATATTGGAAGGCCAATGCTGGCAAGCAGGCGTTAATGGAAAAGATGTGTTTTTAGATTTTTCTTGAATACATCGAGTGAAATTGCGTTCTTTATAGAATTTCGGAGGTTGTTCCATGCTCTTGGAGCAGTGGCTAGGAACGTACACTTGCCAGCATTGGTTTGACATCTTGGGATATGGGTAACTTTATTGGAATTAGATCTTAGGTTATAACTAGATCGCTTAACATGAATGAGATCACACATGTATGAGTAAATGTCTAGTAAAGGGGGAGTGAACTGTGTGTGGTCTCTCATTGACTGTGTGTTATAAATACATAGGCCCGTATTCTGAAGTCGGGTTTAACTTAAACCTCAGGTTTAAGTCCGGTCTAACTCCAGTCTAAATCTCACTTTAGACCGCGGGTTTAAGAATTCACTTTCTGAAGTCCGGTTTAACTTAAAACCTCGGTCTAAGTCGAGTCTAACTTGCGCAAAATTTAGACTCCGCCTAGGGGTAGTTTAAACCATGGTTTAACTTTCAAAATGGCTGATCTGCTAGCTGCCTTGCGACGGGGAGAGCAAATGCTCGAATGGAATCAAAGACAGATCGAGAGGCCATTGGTGGAAAGGAAAAACCCCTTTCATATATTATGAGAACAACGAATTTCTGCAGCGGTATCGCTTCACGAAGCAAACTGCGTTACACATTATCGAGGAACTGACGCCAGCTTTGGAGAGACACACAAGTCGCACTAATGCGGTGCCAGAGCACCTTCAAGTTCTCACCGCCATGCGTTTTTACGCAGTTGGTAAGTCGATCAGCATTTACATTCTTTTGATCATTAGATCTAACATCGTTTATTTTCATAAACTTAGAATTATTGTAGAAAAGTGGTACCGTATGGGTACTAGTATTCAACCCTGCATAATTCAAAGATTTTGACATATTCCCCAAAATATTTAGAAATAGGGAATTTATCTTAATTTCACACCTTTATTATTTCCAGGGTAATCTGTCGTCGATATTTTCTTTGTCAATCTGTCGACTGTATGCGCGGAGGATCGAATTATGCGGCGATGGCCTTTTGCACTGAATGGTACTAGTATTCAACCTAGTGAGGATTGATAGCAAATCTCAAAAGGGTTTAGATTGCTAAATTAGATCTAGATCTATGTAAGTCTCTGGCTTTGATTAATTCCCTGTTTGGTCTCATCTCAAATGGTCTAGTCCATAGTCGGATGGGACAAGGGCAGATTGAGAGACAGGGCCATCTTTCATCGCTAGGTTGAATACTAGTGCCGACGGGTTGAATACTAGTACCAAAATCCGTCGCCGTATAATTCGATCGCCCGCGCACACAGTCAACTGGTTGAATAAAAAAATAACGGAAAAAGAATAACCAGCATTTGCTCTTGGAAATAAGACGGGTCTGAAATTCAGGTAAATTCTATATTTCTATATATTTGAGGAAACTCTCCAAACGGGTTGAATACTAGTGCCCTTACGGTAGGCCTAGTTGAATCATCGCTCAAAATGACTCACCCTGCAGCGTAGCGCGCTCTGCATGTGATCGATAATCAGCTGTTCTGATCAGTTGATCATCGATAATAGCATCCACGAGTTAGCCAAGTCAACCACGATGTTACGGGAACTGTCGAATCGAATGCCAAGCAAATAGCTGTACCTGTAACGTTAGTTGTAATTGTAAGTTTAAGTGTTAGAATTCTAAGTGGTGATGATGATGATAACGAAATTGAGCTTTTTGAGGTATGGCATGAAGTTTTGGTCTGCGTGCATGGCATTTATTTTGAATAAACCCAGGCCAGGGACAGGTTATCGTACGCACTGGTTTTCCTTCTCAGTGCACCGCTAGTGCCCGTACTACAATCCTTCTAACCAGCCAGGGGCCAGGCAGGGAGCTCCGGCCGGAGCCCAGTAGCCCACCGTGCATAAATACACATACTCACGGGACTAGGGTATGTGGTCACACCGTCACAATTACTTGGAAAGAAAATTGTGAAAACAGAAATTATGCACTTACCACGATTATATGAATGAAGGTCTATCATCGTGTGTCAGCATCCTGACATCGAGGCACAGACTGGAACCTCTAAAAACCCTGAAAAATTGTCATGATGTACCTGATACCTCTCCTTTCATTTTCAAAATTCTTAACAAAATGGCTGATCGAATCTGGGGTAGAAATACGAGGAGAGGTATCGCAACATTGATTTTTATGATTTTCAGCTGTATTTTCAAGGTTATTATTATTATGAAAGAATAGTTCCTTATTATTTATTAAGTACCCTAACTAAAACTGCAAAAAACCTGATTAGGGAACTCTTTATCAGTTTATGAGAAAATTCATTTTGAAATGTGTTGCAAAGTACATCCTGTATATGCATGATTTAATATGCTTCTTATGAAGCACAAAGATTTGGAAGAATTTCACGGTCAAATGAATTTGAGTTCAAATATTTTATGTAGCTTAAAGTAGAACAAAAGCAGCGAAAAAATAGGTTCACTGACAGATGGTATACTATATTATCACTTGGTCTAATCATCAGATGGGCTAACAACATTTGGGCTTAACCCACTTAGTCCAATTTGCTTTTGGTCTAATGACCACTTGGTCTAATATCCAATTAGTCTAATCAACTCTAATGACCACTTGGTCTCATGGCCACTTGACCATGTGGTATTAGACCATCCGATAATTCACCAAAAATACACGGGGGTGGCGGGTGAATTCGCCCTGGAAATGCCTAAAGTCGCCCTCGAATCACCCAAAATCATGTTTTCGGGGGCGACATAAAATCTTTATGTCGCCCCCAAAATAATTGCCCAGTGATAACAACTTAGCGGCCTACGAGCGCCATATAGGCCGTGGGCCGAACGATCAAAAGTGCTTTAGTTTTTAACTTTTGCTTCAGTTGACCCTGAGGTATTTTTGATATACTATATGTTTCTAAGGGGCAATTTTATTTTCATTTCATTTTCTGTAGGCAGTATGCAATCACAATGGACTGCTAATCAACCTTGTTGCCAGGTGGCCAGGAGGAACTCATGATTCCAAAATATTCAGAGAATGCCAACTGAAAAAAAATCTTGAACGAGAAAGTCATGAAGAAAAATGGCTTCTTGGCGACAGTGGGTAAGTATTGAATTGTTTGCATAATATTAATACACATACTTTATTAACATGTCATCGTACAACAACAATTTATTTCGTTCCAGTTTTCACATATATGGCTATGGTTTGGCTCAGGGACCTCGAGAAGGATATTATTGATAAAGCTTTGGAATTGCACCTAATAATTCCTCACCAAAGATTAAATAAGTTTGCAAAATTGCAAGGATTATAAATTTCCAAGAAGGTTGCAGCTAATCCAGTTCATAAATGTAGTAGTACACAAAAGGGAAATTATGTTGCAACCTTATTGGTTTAAATGGGTGGGGGTGGTACAGGGTACAAGCTGCAGAGAAAGTGAACCATTTTTGTAAAGTATTGTAACCTTGTAAAAATAAAAAGAGTGAATTACCTAGACCAAATTCAAAGCACCTTATCAAAATGTACTGTTGTCTTGTTTATTTAAAACCTTCTCAAGTATGGAAGAACCATGTTTTTTAACTGTTATGATGAAATCACAGGAAAGGTTAGCAATTGAACATTTTGTATTGCTTAAGGGTGTTAATTTCTAGTTTTACCTTTATCTTATTTCTGGCTGTGATATCATGCATTAAAACAAAAAGTGTTATTTTATGGCCATTTACAAGTTAACATTTAGGTATGAAGTGCATAGTTCCATATTTCTATAAAGATTTTGGAAAACAGTGCGGGGGCTGAAAAATATGAAATGGCCATCTGGTTATGATTTTTTGCATGGTCAGCCGGCTCAGCCCGCTAACTGTAAAAACCTTTCCGCTGACCCTGCAGTTAACATGCACCCCCCACCCCCCAATCCATTTAGCACTACTTGCTCATGTGTATGTACATACAAGCTACATTGTGAGGAATAATTTCACTTTTTAAGTTTCTCAGCCAGAGCATATGCCATTTACTATTGTTTGTATTTTTATTAACATAATAAAAACTTGAACCCTTTATTTACCCCCTTCTATATGAAACCTGGTAATCAAAAGATGTTTTATTTCCTGTTTTTAGACATGTACACATACATGTGAGAAGAAATACCAGATTATGGCAAATATTTTAATTAGTTATTTCAATACTATTTTTCCTTCAGGTGGAGGCTACAACCAAACTTTTCAGACAGACATGAGATACAAAGTTACACAAGTATAAATGGTTGAAGGTTTAGGAGAGCCAGACAAGAAGGCAGGAAATGTGATGTCACTTGTAAGTTAAAACACTCTTAATTATGACTGCCTCACTTTGGCGAAGAAAGTAAAGTCACATTAAAAAAAAAAATTACTGGTACTGCTCTCTTCTTTATTTGGCCTACTTAAATATTTGAAAACAATGACATCTATAAGTGCTTAGATGCTTAATGGATTAATGGTGATATTTCTTGGACAGTTGTAAAACAACCAATATCAATCAATGCTAGATGGTGTGACTTGCTTTCTATTGCCAAAGTAGTAAATGAATGTTCCATTGTTCTGCATTCCTATTAGACCCCCCCCCCCCCGTCCCATCACCATCTGCTTTGTCTGGGAGTAACACTGGAAGATTACCCCCCCCCCCCCAAAAAAAAAAAAAAAAAAATCTCTTGTAGGCCTGTATAAATGTAATGCCTACAAAAGCAGTCATGAAACCTCACTAATTCAAATTTGATCTTGGTAGGGGGGGGGGTGCCTAAGGATCTTGCCTGTTGATTGTGCACTCGCTTCAGAAATCATGCTGCTGTTCCTGATGTTTTTTTTTATTTTTATTTAATATGATAACATGACTCTTGCATGAAATCGGCATTTGGCTCAAGAAATAAAGACCAAATGTGATAATTTTGGATTTTGACTCCCTTTCTTTTGTAAACCAATGAGAAAATCCCAAGTCATTTAAATCAATTGTGTATAAAAAAGAGGAAATTTTAATCATTTTCTTATGCATTTGTTTGTTATTAACTTTTTTATTTTCATTGTTTAATAAGGCTTTGGTGACAATATTTTAACCACTTAGAACTTAAAGTTCTTATTTCAAACATTAGAAATAAAAAATGTAAGTTTTAACAATGATAATTAAATTAAGAATAAATGACTGATATCAATAATGATGGAAATTGATATCTTTATTAATAAAATATCACATGCTCTATACATTAAATCCATTTCAGTTACTTCAATGAACATGGACAGCAGCAGGAGCAACAACAGCATCAGCAGCCGAAACTACAACTGCAGTAAGAGTTGCAACAACCACACCGACAACATCAACAGCAGCAGGAGCTCCAACAACCATGCAGGGAACATCGGGCGCAACATAAATAACTTCATCAAGAGATGCAACAACCACAGTGGTAAACATCAACAGCAGTAGCAACAATGACAGTAGAAACAAAGCCAACAGCAAGGATTCTAACAAGCAATCATACAAGCAACAACACAAGCGACAACATCAATAAATGCATCAGGAGATGCAACAGCCACACTCGTAAACAGCAGCAGGAGCAGCGATGACAACAGCAACCACACAGGCAACACCTTGAGCAACGTCAGTAGCAAAAATAACTTATTGCACCAGGAGATGCAACAACCACACCCACAACACCAAGAGCAGCAAAAACAAACAGCAATTCCAGCAACCACGATAACCACAGCAGCAGCAACACCAACAACACTAATGAACATTGAAAAAACTTGTACAAAAGTCAATGAGGTCGCATTTTTCAGACATTATCAGACATTGATTAAAAAGTGCACAATAATTTATTTGGGTTAAAGAAAATTATGTTTGAAAAAATGTGTACATTTGAAGATGTTTAC